>NW_026695345.1:161589-341415 GCF_029851405.1 Lichtheimia ornata
CTAGATGATCCATAAAGTAATTATACATTGACCCTTTCATTCATGCAAACGTAGCTGTGTTACACAACACGACCCTCTGCATCTTTTGCTCTGCCAGGGTCCACCTACTTGGCAATGAACAAAGACCACTCTTCATATAGCATCACGCTTACAAACATAAAGGTGCCTGTATCTCCGAACTTTACAATGAAACGTGGGGTTTTGAATAGAGCAACGGGCTCGGCTTGGCCAACAGCACCTTGTGTGAAAGTTTCGCGTTCAATGTCGCAAACAGCCCAAAAAATATTTTTTGGTCGTCGTCGTTGAAGAGGTCGTCCCCCGGATCCAGTCTGGCTGGTAGCAACATTGCGAAATCTGGGATTGACAAGCTTGATCGTGAAACTGGCACCCAAGGTGCAGTTGGCCAAGCCGAGCACATTGCTCTAATAAAAACCCTACGTTTGATTGTAAAGTTTGGAGATACAGGCGTCTTTATGTTTTTACTATGTTGTAAGCGTAATGGTATATGTAGAGTGGTCTTCGTTCATTGCCAGTAGCCTCACTCATATTAGTGCCAAAGATGCACGACTTGATGGCGGTGCCACAAAGCCCAGGGGCAGGAGTTGAAGGGTCGATCCTATTGGCGGAGGGTGCATTAATGGATCCTCCCATATCAATAGCGAGGTCCGCCTATGATTACCCGTATGGACCTTTTTCAAGTTTACCATGGTACGGTTAATAAGCCAAAGGTGATAACTGCATCCGGAAGTATCTTGTTTGAAATCACATGAAGCGTGAGTCGTAAAGTCGGATTTCTTGTGTCGCAAGAAAGTTACTCCCAGGATGATGTTGTTTTGGTCGACAGCAGCAGAGACTGGTCATCGACGTCAGGCTTGGTAGATTTTGGCATTGCAAAATGCTTTTGGATGCGCTGATCCATTCTGGAATACAACCATCCCATGTTTTATTGTGCAATCTTGAGGTATTGGTACGAGTGAGTTGTTTCTTATTGGTGGGGTCGTGATTGGTACAGTGCAAAGTGAAGGACTCCTTTTTGTTACGGCAACGTCGAGCAGAAAAAACGATCCTTCGGACTGCCTTAAGTAAAGAAGCCTGATCCTTGAGGACCTGGTATGTAGTAAGGTAATGACTGTTGTTAGATCAAATGGTTCAAAATGACATCCTTTTGGTATACGCGAGGATGATGCTTCGATTTACTTACATGTACATAGTATTATCTATGATGTTGACTACTATGTTGTGGTGAGATGGTGTTTAAATCTTGTGCTTGGGCGGGTGGTTGTATATAGAAGTGTGAGTGCTATACTTACTATGTACCTTTGAAATCATATGGCTCCCAAATGCCAATTTCTGACAAGGGAATATCAAAGCGTGGGCTGGCCTTAGGATAAAAAAAGTGAGTTTCAGGATGTGGCAAAAAGTGAAAAGGCACGTATGTATGCAACAATTGGTTTCTGTAGCTCAATCAAAAAGACATCTATTACTGTTTCCTCTTTGATGTGGAGAGAGCTCAAATTCACACGCGCACACTGTTCACATACATACAAAAGAATGTTGTCATGCATCATCTTACGTGCGCCCGCAACACATCTCATCTCTATCCTATCTCCTTGATTGCTTACCCCAGCAAAATCAGGCTTACTTATGACGGAGGTGGGTTCTTTCTGCATCCCGAGGTTACAGCTGCCACATGTTACAACCAATGATGGTTGATGTAGTCATTTTTCATGTTTCATTGTTACCCATCCTGCTCCCATTGTGTATTGTCGTGGTCATCATTCAGATGTATTTGACTCCTGTAATGAGGTGTAAGATCTCATCAAATTACTTATGGATCGTACACTAATATACATGTCATATTTATTGAAGTAGCTGCAAAGTTGGATTTGGTGGCATGACCTGTCATCCAAGGTTAAAATGCACATGGTGCACACGCTGGTTGTTGCACACCGATTTTTAGGCGAACGATGGATATGCACTGGTACGCGATGTGAGCGATTAGATGGTCGCCTTGGTGATACCTTGTGTGTCCATGTTTGATTACATGCTTCCCATGGAGACTAATCTCAGGCCTACCAGCAAGATGCATTTCACCATCCTCTGACTTGGAGGTCTATTTTTCAACAGCTCGATTTCTTCTTGCCCCAACCGATCCATACAAGATAAATGTGCCTGATTCTTATACATTCATCCCGAAAAATCAACATCCTTCATTGTATTATGTAGTACCCCAGCTAGGTCTTTATCATTTTTATACGTTCCTTCTTTGTTTCCTTCCTTCCCATTCCCCTTTCTCCTTCTCATTTTCTTTGTCTTTCCTTCCATTTTCGATATGGTTAGCAATCTACTCGAAGTTGAGTTCATGATGATGTTTCCTTGCAGATACTAATGATAGACATTGAGGACCACTTTTACGCTCGAGACCAATTATCGCTTCCTATCATTTGTTTTGTATTATGAACCCCTCTTGCTATTGTCTACAATTCTATATTTATAAACTATCCTAAATTCTAAACGTAACACGTTGTTTGATGTGGTGGCGTGTGTCAAGATGCATGGATACACAAAGCGCAATTCAGCTGCACCAGCAAATATTTTCCCTGTTCGTCGTCGCATAGCAAAACTCAGCTTTTCATTGTCTTCTTTACAACATGTTCAACGAGGTGGCTGTTTCGGCATCGGCGACCGATTCGACTATATACGTATGGGACATACGATCAGGATCGACCTTATTTTCTTTCAAGCAGTCAATGAGTGGCAAGGGGTGTCTCAGCCTTGTACCAAGACCCAACGCATGTTCACAGATCGGCGCGATCCTCAGTGCTCAAAACGATCGTGCTGTTCTCAACGTTTACCAATGGCATCGCGACCAAATTATGCACAAAATGCCTACTCCAGAACGACTCGTGAGCGTGGCGACGTCTCATCGTGGTACGCTGGTGGCAGGAGGCACTGCAAGTGGACGTGTCTATCTCTGGCAGGTTGCTACGGGCATGCTCCTCAAAGTATTTGAAGCCCATTTTCGACGTATCACACGATTGGCATTCAGTGGCGACGACCTAACATTGTTGACAACGAGTGAAGATGCTGGTGTACATGTATGGCTTATTGGACAACTTTTGGAACATGATGTGGATCAAGGACGACCAGCACCCTTATTCTCATGGTCAGATCATACATTGCCTGTCACTGATATCGCTGTTGGTATGGGTACGATGTCTACAGCACGCGTGTACACTTCCAGCAATGATAGCACGGTCAAGGTAAAATTGAATGGATATCGAAAAAGAGGTCTATTGTATATTAATGGATGAGCATTAGATGTGGGATCTTGGAACTGGTGAATTGTTGACCACCTTTTTGTTTCCCAAACCGGTCTCAACAGTCATTGTCGATCCATCCGAGACAAAACTTTTTGTTGCATGCGAGAATGTGATTTATCCTGTGGAGCTTTATCGACGTCGATATGATCAAGCCTATGGTGGTGATGTGATTGAAAGTACAGGTGGCATGGCAAAGGTGGAAACGATTGGTATCCGACAAGTCGACTCTACTTCAAAAGAGGATCAAGATGATATATCAACGGCACCCATGTTTAGTGGACACTCGTAAGTTGTGGCGATGATTTGGGTTAATGGAAAAAAAAGAGTCTCAATCCTTTCTTCCTACTAGTGGCACGGTGAATTCAATGACGCTCTCATTTGATGCGACTTTGTTGATATCAGCTTCAGAAGATGGCGACTGTATCGTGTGGGATGTCAACAGCAGACAACCATTGCGAAAGTTTGAGTCACACAAGGGCCCTGTTACCCAAGTATCATGCATTTTACGCCCCAACGAACTTGTGACAGGAAGCAACAGTATCAAAGATATGGTACCCATGCCATGGAAAACTTTCAAGCGTACTATTTCTACCGAAGCAGAGGAGCAACGAGCGGAAACGTTACAAATGGTGCCAGATACCACAATGGTAAATATTGAGCAAGGTGGGGTATTATAGTGTAAGGTGCTAATTTGACCTTTATTTATTACAGGATATGAAGAGACATCAACAACTCGAATCCGATGGACCTCTCTATTCTTCGATTGCGTCAAGCTTACAGGACGTAAAAAATGCTAAGAATGCTATACAAGCGATGCAGGTAGGAAGATGATTGATTTGGAAGGAATGGGGAGCATAGGAGTAACGAGTTTGTATAGACACAAGATGGTGCTGGCGCATTACAAGCACGAGTTTCTACATTAGAAGAAGAGCTTACACGTTTATACAAGCATCACAATAAGGTTAAATCCTTGCATGATAATTTATATGGAACCATGGTGGATCAATTTATGGCTAAGCGTCGGAAAGTGACATCCCCCAATCAATAAACCCCTTTTTGCTCATTGCATAAGATGATTGTGTTGTTAAAGTGTGATCCACCCTTTATTATTAAGAATTACCACCATTGGAAAGATGTCTAGGCTTACATTCGTTGTCACCAATGTGTTTGATAAAGATGGCATCGGGTGAATGGTCTCTCTCGCCTTCGTCAAAGGTATAACTACTTGCTACTGCCAACATTTTGCCATCAGGGCTGAAAGACAGGCTCGAAATCTCATCCGGGTAACGTTGAAACTGTTTGATGCGTTTTCTATTGACGCCGTCCCAGATGCTTACCACACAATCGGACCCACCTGAAGCAAATGTTCCATAGCTATTCAAATTGAATGTGTGAATGTTCCTGTTATCCATAAAAAGAATCGTCGTCACTTACATTGGGTGGAAAGCCAAAGCATTGACAGGATAAACGACCTCGGTATCATTGATAACTTGTCGATGTGATTTGAAAGCGTATTTCTTTGATTGGGCTTCAGCATCAAAATACTCCAATGCAACACGTCCCTCAATGGATGAACAAGCGTATCCTGATGAAGATATCATTAATCATCGTCATACATGGAAGGGTAGTTATGATTTACCTTGACCATCTGGCATACACCGGACACACTTTAACATGTATCGAAGCGAGCTTTCACGTTCCTGCTCAGGCTTATCCATATTTCTGATATCGTACACGTGGATTTGTCGATTGGCCATAGCCACTACCAAGCGGTTGTTGTTGAGATCCATGCTGAACACCTTTTCAGGAAGATGATGCTTGAGTTGCTGTGCCTCATTGCTGCGACTATCCCAGACACGTAATGTTTTATCCCATGAGCCTGAATATACACTGTCTGGAAAAAAAGTGTGAGTATAAAGAGAGAGAGAGAAAAATATCAATCAAGACCACCTACTCGTTTCTGAACTCCAGCAAAGACAACGTACAGCTTCATCATGACTACCAATGACCTGCTCAGTCTTGTTTTCAAGGTTGAGCCTGGATGATGAATGTGAGTCAAATGATGTTTGATTTGGATAAGGGGACGCCTTACATTTTGATTTGCCTGTCAAGACCACCGCTGTATGCGACGTCGGCACCAGCAAAGCATGCATCGAGTACTGCACCCTTATTATCAAACTGTGCGCGTTTTTCATTTAATTCGACGTCGTAAAGTCTCACAGTCTATGAGTGAAAAGACAACAATCAGTCCTATTGCGACATTCGTTGACTCATGAGGAGGAGGGGTGTTGTTATAGCGTACTGTATCCCATGAAGTGGCGAGTAAGAATCGTGAGTCGGAAGGATTAAAGGTGATACTGGAAATGCCATCGCTGGGAGGATCGGCGATCTCGAATTGTGTTGCTGGATCTTGCATTGGTTATGTTTTGGCGGGATACAAAGAAGAAAGGAATAGAAAAGAGAGGGAGGGAGGGAGAGAGAGAGAAAAGAGGCCCACATTGACAATTCGGAGTTGCCCTTTTATTCACTTTGAGGATGGTGTGCAAGGTACAATGGATGGTTGTTACCAATAACAAAGGGAAGGGTTGCACGTTGATAATACTCGGGATACATTTCAATGTTGTCAATGACATTATCTAAGAGATGGGCTTGTCCAGCCACGACACCAGGTGCATCTGCAAATGCAATGGCTGTGATATGTACATGGAAATGATAATAGCTTGGCTGATAATGGATAAACAATCGTAACTGATCAGCATCCAGGTTGGTGTTCTCCTTGACCTTCTCATAGGCAGCTTTTTGAATGCTTTTGAGTAATGGTATATGGGCTGGTGTTAGGTCACGCAAGCACGTGATGTCATTTCGGAAAGCAATGGCCACCCAATATAATGATTCGCATGTCCCATCCCATTTCATATCTGGCAAAATAACAAAGCCATTCTGTGGATCATTGTCACGATAAATGATGCGATCAGCTTCGGATGTGCCATTGAGAATGTTTGTGACCCATTGAATACGCTCAGAAGGCAGACTTTGAATGTAAGGACGAGTGATATCACGATACATGGTTGGCGTTTCCACAATCATGCGTCTATCTTGCTGCTCGTATTTTTTTACATGGAGCTCAGTGGCAGGATAAATGATTTTGATGCGAGTGTCGGGTTGTTGGATATCAATGTTGCCAAGTGCCCAACCATAAATGTTATTCTCTATGACATCTTGCAGTTGACAGGTGTGTTTCGCCAACTCTGGAATAAGAGCGTCGTCATATTGAGCACGTTCGAATGAGAGAATGGCGAGCTGATCGTCGACGTTGCCAAGTACATAAACGAGCTTATTACGTGTATCGTGAGAAAGGATGCGAGTAAATTTGAATTTTCTCAAGGTGACTTCTAAGGCTGTCATTAAGGGTAAGGAGGGAGGTAAAAGGTAGAGAAAAGAAAGAAAAGGGGGGTGGGGTAGGTTGTGTATTGAAAGTGGAATACCACCGAAAAAGAAAGGGCTTGTCACACAAGACGCGTGGGCTAAAGGGTGGATGATGATCATCCATGACCCAAATGGGAAACACTCCCTCAAGGTATTCGCTATATTACTATCATCTTCTCTCTCTCTCTCCCATCCTGCTCCTTTTTCTCCCCTTCATCATTTTTCTTAAAGACATGCCACACAAGAATTCATTTGAACCAAAAGATGCCAGAGTCACCAATGTCTATGAAGATGATGAAGACGAGGATGAATTAGACTTTTTAAGCTTGACATCTTCATCCGATGTCACTCCTCGTCCAAGACGTAAAAAGACTGGCACTCAAGATCTTGCAGAGTTCCTTATCACAACAAGTCCAGAAGAGTTCCAAAAACATCCTCCAAAACGTAGCTCAAATCCTTTCTTTCGACGTCGCAACAAGAGCAAACCATCCATCGTATCACGTCCACCACCTTCCTCTTCATCATCCACTCCCGCTCGTAGCCCAAACACAGTACACAGGTCAAACCATATTGAAATCGTCCCCAATGAAGCTTCCACTTCAACTTCTCTTGCACGCATCGCCAGCAGAACACCCTCATTAGCCTCATCCAGACCCTCCATTGTGCGTCGCAGTGTCATCAGCAATAGCGAACAGCCTGTGTTGCCCTCCAACCGTAGCAGCAAACAGCGGGAATCCAGTTTATATAGCGACTCGATTCGATTTTCCATGTCCACCAGGAGCCATGCAAGCAATAACAACTTTGCATCATTACGCGGCAACCCACTTAAACGACATGATACGGATGGCACCATGGGCAGCAGAGCCACCACCTCCTTACCACAACGTATGAGCCAGCGTACGATTGGCACTGATGAAGATACAGAAGAACGTGAAAAGAAGGCTACAGAGGCATTGGCAAATCAAATTCAACAACATCCACATCACGATGCCATTGAAAAAGCATTGTTACAACGATTGGAACGCTTTCAACTCGCCAAAATGGATAAGCCCAGTGATGCCATGACAACCCACCTTGCAGTGGAACATATTCGTGCGCTCGAAGCATCCAATCAAGATCGTCATCCAGCATTTGATGTTGATGTTGATGATTGCAATGTACAACATGAAGCTATTACACCCAGTGGGAACAAGCCAAAGAAGAAAATCAGACATATGCAAGTTCAAACGATACCAATGGAAGAAGATAAGGACGAACAACAACAACAACAAAAGGATGTCGTCATTGGATTAGAGAAGGATCCTACTTCACCCAACTCGGACCATGCTCAATTGATTGAACAACTACAACAACAGCTTGCAGAGGAACAATTACAGAGGAAACGACTCGAGGCAACATTGAATGAAACACGAGATCACTTTGAGACATTGAGTGGACTTGCATACAAAAAGCTTCGTGAATTATGGGAAGACAAAATGCATTGGGAAAACGCGTGTGTGGATCTTCGGGAACAATTGATCAATGGTGGTGATCGACAAAACGACATGATACCCGATTTTCCAGATAGTATATATGAAGAAGAATAAATGTGGATGTATGTATGGAGATTTATTAGTATGATGGGTTGAATGGAGGGCATAACATTCCCTCACCATCGAAGGGGTCGAGGATGTATAATAGGGTATAAAAGTGTGGGACGAGTACAACCCAGAATATTATGCATGGGATTCAATTATGCAAAAAGACAGCCAATACGATGCAACAAGCGTAATACGTCGCTGGACAAAGAAATGCGATATTATAACAAATACCCCTTTTTTATAATGTGGACTTTTTACATCATGTTAACGACCAGCGTGGTACCAAAAAGTTAAGGAGGTAGGGGAAGTTGTTCTATATAATGATACACACCTCGGTAAAAGGATGGGGGGGATCGGGGGTTGCAACAATTTTCGCAGCAGCAATACCCTTGAACTCACGTTCTCTACGCGACTTGTCGTGTTTCCTTTTCTCGAACTTGTTTCCGGCAAACACTCATCCACACCCCATTCCACACACAACAACCATGTCTGACAGCAGGATATATTCAGCAGTGTACTCTGGTGTCGCTGTCTACGAAACAGTCGCGAACGATGTAGCTGTGATGCGACGGCGGAACGACTCCTATATGAACGCTACCCAGATCCTCAAAGTCGCTGGCATTGAGAAAGGAAAACGCACAAAGATTCTTGAACGTGAAGTCCTCATTGGAGAACATGAAAAGGTGCAAGGTGGCTACGGCAAATTTCAAGGAACTTGGTAATGAACTAGTGTGGGAGAGACACACACTCTTCTTGTAAGCTTTTGTACTAATGTCTTGGCTTCAAAGGATACCACTTGACAAGAGTCGACAGCTTGCAGAACGATATGGTGTATTGGAGATGCTGAAATACATTATCGACTTTATTCCTCCTGCTGCTGGAGATGATAACGAGGAGAATCAGTTGCCTACCAAAGAGCAAGCAATGATTGCACAACGAAGGCTTGCTCAGCAACAGCAACAACAACAGCAGCAGCAGCAACAACATCAACTTCGTAAGCATCATCATCATCATCATCAACCACAACCACAACCACAACCACAACCTACGCAACAAACACAGCAACATCAACCACAACAACGACATCATTATCAAACTCCCGATCCACCTCATAGTCAATATCGACCAGGAGAAGAACCGAATCGTAAAAGGATAAAGATTGAACAGCAACAGCAACCATTACCACCACCTGCAGGCGCCTCTACGGATGAACATCGAAGTCTTCTTACGGCAATTTTCTTATCGGATGACTCTGAGCACATTCGTGACCTATTAAAGAACACGACCCCGACGAATTTCAATATTGATCTTGTGATTGATGAACAAGGCAACACGGCGTTACATTGGGCTGCTGCGCTGGCACGCACCACCATTGTCCAATTGCTCGTGTCCAAAGGCGCAAACCCAGCATGCGTAAATTATGCAGGCGAAACACCGCTGATGCGTAGTGTCATGGTGACCAATTCTTTCGACAACAACAGCTTCCCTACACTCCTTGCATCCCTCGGTGGTACCGTGAATGCTATCGATCATATTCGACAGACTGTCCTACATCACGCGGCTAAAACGGCTGGTATCCATGGTCGCACTTCTGCAGCTGTTTATTACGTCAACCATTTATTACATCTCCAACGTCTTTCCATTCTTGATTGGCAGGATCATCGTGGTGACACCGCTCTCAATATTGCCGCTCAATTGGAATGTCCAGAGCTCGTCGATATGCTAGCACGTGCTGGTGCCAAAAAGGATGTTGAGAATAATGCGGGTTTGACGGCAGAGGATTACAATGAGGATAAGGCAAGTATCAATGATACAATATGTGTTTGGCAAAAGACTTATACAACATGTGTGTAGAATTCTCAAGTAGAAGATTCAGAAGATCATCAGCACCACCAACAGCAACAACAATCCAAACCCAATGTCGTTGTACCTAGTGAACGTGGTCGTGAGATTGTTTCTAGTAAGTAGTAATGTGGCTCCCGTGATACCTTTCATGTGACTCATCAATTTCCTTTTACAAGCTGTACAAAAGATTGTGGATGCATTGGATGAAGAATATGGTGGACAACTCAACCAACGAGATGGTGAATTACAGCAAATAGAAAGCGAGCTTGAACATGCCACCAAAGAGCTTGAGACAACAAGGAAAGATCTAGAGGCACGGCAGACCCAATCCCAACGCCTTGTAGAGGCCCAGCAAAGATTCAGGAATTTACAAGCTGCGCTTCAGACCGAATGGGATCGAATGACAACAACCCCTGTGGACACCATTACTGCCCTTGATGAATTGGATGATACCCAAGATGTGGATGCATCTTTTGCACCGTCGCAAGATGATTCAGATGAAAAGACACAATCATCACCGAATGAACCTTTGACACATCGCGTAAAGATTCTTCGAGCACGCATTGCTGCATACAAGCAAAATGATCAAGATTTACGAGCTGAAGTCGAGGAACAAAGAGCACAGTCGGCCGAAAAGGAATTACAATGCAAAAAGCTGATAGCGGCGTGTTGCAATTTACCGATAGAAAAGATTGATGACCTTGTTGAACCACTTATCCTTGCTATTGAAAGCGACCCACCTGATCTGGATTTAGCGCGTGTCATTGGCTTCATGGAGAAAATACGACGTCAAGGAGCATTCTCAGATTCGCTTACTTCATCACAATCATCATCACCACCCCCCTCAGCATCCACAGCAGCCATGCCAACAGCAGCACCTACTCCACCAAGTACTTCAGGACACCACACTACCACCTCCACAACATTACCCCCAGTATCACCCAGAGAACCAGTTGGTATTCCCAATGATCATCCTTCCACTCCCAATAGCAATGTAACGGAGCAATACTAATAAAAAACCACCTTTTCACCCTCAAGTATTATTGTAAGCCAAAAAAAATCCTCCATTGTTAATCCTCATTACTATTACTATCCGAATCAATACAATATGGACTACTTTGTGATCCCCTCCGAGTTTCTGGCATCTTTCCTTTGCTCTCCTTTGTACATTCTCTATCCCCTTGGTTTTCATCTTTGATGTTTGACGATGACGATGATGATGATGGTGTTGATGATGATCGTAAATCACATGCATTACTTGTAGAAGGTTGTTCTGGTTGTGCTGTTGTTGTTGATGAAGAAGCAGGTGCTGTGTCCGTTGACGTACTCGTGTTAACAGCTGTGTTGTCAGGAACCACACTTAGAGCTTGTGTAAGCACTTGCATGCTGTGAAAGATTTGGTTTTGAACCGTTTCTAGTAAGCGTAGGCGTTGTACCATGGCATCTCGTGTGGTGTTTGATAATGCTTGAATTTGCTCATCAGACAATGAAACGGGGTCTGCTGTTGTCGAATTCACTTGAGCCGATGGTCCTGAAAGTGGTATGAGAGGAATCATGCCTGGATACGCATTATTGGAAGCAGCCGTTGATGATGACCATGCTGGATCAGGTGCAAGGATGCCTAATCCTGGTGCTTGTGTTGTGTGTTGTTGTTGCTGCGATGGTGGCACATTGTCATGACCATAGAAGGAGCCAAATTGATGTGGTTGAGGGAATTGAGGTTGTCCTGTAGTTGGTGGTGGTGGTTGCTGTGGAGATGATGCATTGGGTTGCTGTTGGTTGCCATGGGGAACACCGCCGCCACCACCATTTTGCTGTTGTTGAGGTGCACGCTCTTCTTCCCGAGAAGAACCATTGTTTCCTGTATGCAATAAACATTAGTTCATGCTTTAACGATCCCTTTCCCTTCATTACTTACCTTCAGGCAAAACGGATCTCCGACTAAGCAACGGTGGAAAAAGAAACGCATAATCAGACAACTTGTCACAATTCAATACGATATAAATAACTTACCATGTTGGACAGCTCTGCTGCCGTTCCAGCCAACTCCTGAGACAATGAAAATGGAAAATGTGACCACAAGGCAACTTTTTTGGTTGATCCATGTTTTGTTGTTGTCGTTCTCGGGGTGATGGTGCGTCTCGATCCTCATTGTTGTTATCATCCATAACGTGCATCTCTTCTCGGCAAATGATACAGGTGCTGTCGTTGCGTGTAAAATCTTCAGCTGCTGCATTGGGGTATAGCTCGTTCATGTTCCTCGTCGCACGGCGATAACGATACAAATCACGGCATTTTTGGATAAATGAGCGGAGAGTCACGTATACGTCGCGGATGATGTGCAATGGTAGTTGATAGTAGTAGCAAATGAAGATAAAAAAGACAATGTACGTGATCAACTTGAAAAAGTCTAATACCAGGAAGAATTAATACCATCTACCTTAAGCCCTTTTTGTAAATTTACCTGTGAAAAGGTCCAAATAAAAGACACACATAGACTTGCCCTCCCATGGTTCTTCGCTCCGCATATCAACGACATTGATGATGTACTTGCCCATAGTGGATAACATGGTCCAGATGAGGATGGTATACTAGTAGTAGTAGTAGTAGTAGCAACATTAGTTTGCCGTCCAAATCATACATTCTTGATCACCCTCCCTACCTCGAATCCAAACATAATCATCATATTGGGGCCTTTACGCATCGTAACATTGATGGCATGTTGAGCAAGTACACAATCGATAATCAGCAATAGCGCCATAAGGTTGATCATTCGCACATGGAAAGAAACTCGATGAGAAGGCGATTGTTCCATCTACATTTCTTTGTTTAGTCAAATGATGGCAATGTGGTACTTGCAACATACAAACTCGACCCGATCTTGGCATAACCAATGGAATATCTTCAAAAAGAGCAATGTCGTAAAGACAATAACAAATTGCAAGTTGAATTCTTCTCGAAATATCGTCATGGCCAGGCATGTTTCACTAACGGCATACCACGACCTCTCATACAAGTGCTATTGTGTTCAACATGTTAGCATATCATGTCAATCAAAGGTTTACAAAGGTTGTCTTACCTCGACTTCAATAGCACGTAGCGTACCAAAGAATAAAGCTTGAAGCGCTTTGCCAAAACAAATAGCCAATATTAATCCCATATTAAGCAGTATCTATTAGTGTATGTGAAGAGTGAGTGATACGACCAAGAGCTTGTCAATGTGTTATAGCGTTGCACGCGTACCATGATGCATGCACTCGATTTTGCCAAGTATAAACAAGCTGCATAGAAATTGGAGCGTTGATGCATTGCATTGAGGACGACGCCGATAGCCAAAAGCGAGGAGACGCCGCTGTAGATAGCGAGCCTCATGGTGGTTGTCGAATGAAGAAGCGAATGGAAGTTGAAAGAGGTGTGTGTGTGTGGAGTGGATAATGCCAGGTCAGAAAAGCCCAAGATTGTTGGAGCCATTTGATTGGATTTGTGTTCACAGTCAATGCCGCCAAGTGAAATGATGCATTGTATCCATCATCCCCTATCGACATCTGTGCTTGCCTAGCAACAAGTGAGCTTATTGATTCAACAATGCCATTTGCACACAAAGATGTTCTTCTATGATTGAGAATGAATCCCTGTTCAGCACACGGCAACAATTTACACCGAGTCTGCTGATGACAGCTTAAAACAGATATATGTTTGCTCCCTCAGCTTCTCCAGAGAATGTACGAAGATCGAAGGAAAAGAATGTGAAAATTTCTAGATAGAAGTTTATAATCCAAGATGATAGTATCAAGGGGGGAAACATGCTAAAGCTTGTTTTGTTATTAAAGAACCTCGGCACACATCATCCGTTTTCCCTCCTTTAGCCTTCGAAAAAGGAGCAAGGACACGTTTCATCTTGAACGGGCGCATAAAGTAAGTTCTTTATCGTGAGATTACCCATCATCCAAGTGCGGTCCACCAAATAACAAACACAAACAAACTTACATTTGGCGCCGCTTACAAGTTTGGCGTAGTAGTATGCGTGTGGTGCCTTGAATAACTTGAGTCGATGCTTTGATGTTAATAAAGGTACTCACTCACCTCTTTTTCGATTACTGATCCTGTTGATATGATATACCACTACCTAATTAGCATTAGAGATTCATTTTTAATGCATACAAGCACCTGCAGAAAAAGCACGTGGCAAAGGCATGCATCTAACAAGATGATGTGCAACAATACAATGAGGATGGGCGAATACCCGGGTGACTGTCGGAAATTGCTTTGCATCAATTCCTATTTGAATGTAAGGGCAGCTCTTGCTGGAATCAAAAGTGGTCGATGCTACTCTCTTTCCCCTCGATATGCCTGATCCCGAGAGTGTGCCGAATTCACCCAATGGGGATTTGCACATGGGCTCACCAAGTTCTCCCCCAGTTCCTCAGATCACTCTAACAAGAGCAAACGATACCCATTCACGTCCATCGACAAGTACTCAACTACCAACCCCTTCACCGCATTCACCTCATTCCTTGTCTCCAACTCTCGGTCGACCTTCCACTACAGCATCCAATTCACCTCCTCCATTGCCTCTCACTCGGGATTTGCTTCAACGAAAGAACAAATTAGACGCCCTGCTTCGCGATGGGAATCGACAAACACAACCACGGCACTATCCAAACCAACAAACACCTATAATGACATTTGGAACTGACAGCAATATCGTGGTGGATGAGCGTGTTACTGCAGGGCTAGGAATATCAACACCAACACCTACATCTGCAGGGTTAGGGATATCAACACCAACACCTACGTCCACATTACAACAACAACAACAGGAGATCCCTTCACGGCATACAACAACATCCAATGTACGACATCGTCGACATTCTACTCGACCTTCCATATCAACCAACATGGCAACCATTATGGATCATGAGAAGCGATCAGGCAATCGTAAAACACCTCCAGCATCACCACACATCACCAATGAATTCTATTCATGGATACACGACATTGATCTCAAAGCACCGCCGGGTCATTCAACCTCCATCAAGGATCATATCATGATGTTTTCTGGTTATTCATCTCGAGCAACTTCACGTTCAGCATCATCCATCCATAACAGTATCTTTGATGAGAAAAAGGATATGTATTATGCCGATACAACAACGCCTTCGATATCACCACCACCCTACAGCCAATACCATTCATCACCCATTCATCACGTTCCTGATTTGATTCGCCCGCATTATGGTCATCAATTACTATCCTATTTCTTTGAGGCTGCTAAACGAGTAGTCAACCTACGTGGACCAGAGGAAATCGATGATTTACTTCAAAAGAACACCATTTCACCACCATCTTCTTCTTATCATCCACGAACACCTCGCCATCATCGAGATGATCACGATACGGCACATTATCATCATCATACAGAACCATCACTTCAAAAACGCATATCCAATGGAACATCATTCGACAAACGTTCTGTATTCAGTAGCCCTGCACTTTCACTTGCGGATGCCCCATCATCACTAGCTAGACCTGGTGTTGTTGGTGGTGGCCAGCAGCTTGACAAACGATCCCTGTATTCCGATTATCCGTCAACGGCAAAGCAAGAGTCCCGGCACACGGCAATGTCATTGAAAGAAATGCCACCGATTATACCACCACCATCATCAACATCGTCATCGTCATCACCACCATCAGGTCCGCTGGGCGGCAATAGTCTTTGTATGTTTACGCCTAATAACCGCATTCGGCGTTATTTGTGGCACAATGTCATTCAATCATGGTAAAAGTCGTGTGGTGATGGTGGTGTGTGCGTATGTATTTGGAAGAGTCACTGATACCATCATGTGTGTATTTAGTTATGTGGAGGCTTTTCTCTTTATCATCATCATGCTACATTATTTTCTCCTGATCTGCGATCCAATCTACGAGAATCAACAAAAGACTATATTTGGTGCACAATGGACACATTACGCTATTCTTGGCATTCAGGTGATCTACACGTATGTTTAAAACAAATCAGGAGTCTCCTTTTGACATTACTTACTTACTCAACCCCCTTTCTCTAGCTTGGAAGCTATCTGCAAGATCATCGTTTATGGCATTTGGCTCCCGCCTACCATATCCACAAGCAAATGCTTTTGGTTTCGGCGTTGGCTAATCTCGTTGTTATCCAAGAATGGCAATGAAACATCCAATCTCTCTGAAGAAGAAGCGCAACAAACCACCACCAAGGAACGTCCATTGACCCATCGGCCTTACATTAGCGGCTTTGCTAATACGCTGGATGTCATATCAATTATATCATACTGGGTCGATTTCGGTTTGATGATCCATGGGTATCCTTATTGCTCTCTTTTCAAGGCCATTGGAGCTTCAAGACCTTTACGACTTGCAATGATATTCAAAGGGACAGCGGTATGAGGATCATGGTTATTGTTTATGCACGCTCATCGAGTGCTCATTATTATATATTAGACTATCCTACGTTCTTTGCTTGTTAGCTGGGATATGCTGAAAGATGTCCTCGGATTCATTTTCTTTTTCCTTGTCCTCTTTGCACTTATTGGGTTGATCACTTTCAAGGGCGTCTTTTCTCGACGTTGCTATGCCCTGGAGCCTGATGGCCAATGTAAGTGTCTCATACACATAGCATCTTGAATAATGCTCTCATACACAACGTTGTTATCAGATACCCTTGTGGAACCACCGTTACATTGTTCGGGTTATTATTCAGGGACGACGGTTATGGGCGCGTACAATCCTGATACCGATTCACACAGCTATGCAGGGTTGGGTGGATACATTTGTCGTAACGACCAGATTTGTATGGAGAACCAGGACAACAATCCCAACTTTGGATTTGTCAACTTTGACACTATCTATTTTGCGCTCCTTGCTGTATTCAGCTCCATGTCGCTTGAATTGTGGACCGAGCTCATGTCTCAAAATATGGATGCCGATTCGAATGCTGCTGCCTTATTCTATTGCTTGGTTGCTTATGTCCTAAGCTTCATTTTGATATTCATGATTTTCGGTAAGATCCCCAAAATACACCCCACCTCCTATCGATGAAAGCTTGCTAATCTTAACCAATAGCTGTCATTACATCTGGATTTTCTCGTGTGCGTGCTGCTCATCGTGTCAGTGCTTTTACGGGAAAGAGAAAGTCCTATCGTGTGCTTCATTCAGTACAAGGCGAGGAGGAAGAATTCATGTGGCGGTTTGAGGATCCAACGGCTTTTGATCAAGGACGCACACGCCGTATCAAACAGCTTTTGATCAGCCTCGTCAAAAGCCGAACGTTTTTCTACTTTGGTGTTCTACTGGTGTCACTGGATATTGGATTCATGTGTGCTCGATCGGCCCATGCTAGCGAGTATGTTCTTGAAATGATTGGTAAGAGATGGTATTATAAATGAAAGGAGTGCATAGTGATCTCATTGCTTGCCTTGATAGACAATGCCGAAACCGCATTCACCTTTCTTTTCGCTTTGGAAATCTTCATTCGCATTGTTGGTGCCCCAAGCTGGACCCAATTTTGGTATTCTGGAAGGAACAAATTTGACCTCTTTTTGGTGATTGTCACGTGCGTCATTCAGTTGCCAATGATACAAGATTCGGAGTCATACAAATATCTTACCATCTTTCAATGCCTACGAGCGTATCGTCTTTTTATTGGTATTCCTCGTGTCAGACGTTTACTGGTAAGTAGGATTGCTATTGCCTTTTTTCCGTTTATGCTTATTTTCCCAATGTTATACAGTCGGCTGCGTTAGGAAATGGTGAAGGTGTCATTTATGTCGTGATCTTCCTACTTTTACTTACGGCGCTATTCTCGCCCATCTTTATGCAATTATTTGGCGGCGACTTTGGCTTTATTGATGGGGATGAGACTGAATTGCGATGTGACACATTTTGGCAGTCGTACTTGACCCTGATCATGGTAAGCTTCCATATCCGATTTTCCTATCGTGTATAACCTTGCTAATGTTGCTATCCCCCCTATCATAGATCTATACCAGTGAAACTTGGACAGTGAGTATCTTTAGGATTCATTCAGACGTGTAGCGCTAATGGATGATCATTAGGAATTTCTTTACAATGCCATGGAAAGTCAACCCAATTTCTCAGCTGTCTACGCTGCAATCATCACCAGCGGATATTTTGCGTTTGCCCGATGTATGTATGATACTTTATGGATATTCATATTGACAATGATTGACATTCAAAATGCTATTACAAAGATGTCATGGCCGGTCTTTATATTGCAGTGATCTTGGAAAACTTTGAATTGGAGGACGAGTTTATCAAACAATATCAAATACGGCAATTCATTCAGAGGCGCACTCATACAGGAGTTCATCGCTTCCAAAGCATCATTAACAAGTAAGTGTACCCATGTTCCTAGTACACGCACGCAGATTCTAACATGCTATACAGGGTGTTTGGATCCATGTATTTGAAATCAAAAAAGAAGCAAGTGAATGTTCGGCGGCTACCAGCTGGATTGACAGCATCCATGGACAAGAACGCTTTAACGGATTTGCTTGTTGGTCAACCTACTGCTGAGTCAACCAATGGAAAGTCAAAGGTCGTTGCAGCAAACCAGGATCGACCCAAAGACTTGTTTGATAAGATCTTTCGCCGACGACAAAAGCAAGAAGATTCACCACAAACAAAGAGGTATGTAGGTTGCATGTGGATGGCATTGTGATCTTTTTAACATTTGGATGTATCTCTTAGGAGTGACATGCCAAGTCCACTCGATCCCTTTGCAAATGACGTTCCTGACGATGACTATGAATTGATTGTTGAAGAAGAAAATCGACAAGCTTCGGCAGCTGAGATCCCAACATCAAAATCGCTTTTCATTTTCTCATCCAACAACAAAGTACGCCGCTTTTGCAAGATGCTTGCAGGATCATCCGCTAATGGGCGTGTCGAGAGAAAGAACCTGTTCAACTGGTTTATCATGGCATGTGTATTGGCAAGCATCCTTCTTGTCATCCTTGATGAACCATCCACACGTTTAATGCGACAAGATACGATTCGACAATCGGCCTACCGAGTCGCTGATATGGCACTCAGCATCATTTTCGTGATCGAAATCATTGTGCGTATCATTGCTGATGGCTTTATCCTACCACCAGACGCCTATTTGCGCAACGCATGGAATCGACTTGATTTCATTGTGGTCATTCTCAACTTGGCTGCTCTCTTTGCTGGCGATGGTGACCTTTCTCGAGCACTTGGAACGGTGCGTAGTCTTCGTGTTCTTCGATTGATCCGTTACTTTAGTGGTATGCGTGATGTCTTTGTCGATTTATTCCATGCATTCCCGCTCATGCTGGATGCGCTCCTGCTGGTGTTTTTGGTCATGATTTTCTTTTCCGTATACGGTGTCAACATGCTTGGTGGCCGTATGACAGCATGCAATGATGACGAGGTGGAAGGACGATCCACGTGCATTGGCGAGTTTATCAATAACGTTGGTGACGATGATGATGCAACCATCAATATTTTACAACCACGTGTATGGGCCATTCCTGAAGGTGGCATGTACAGCTATGACGACTTCCCAATTGCATTGGCCCACTTGTTTAGTCTCTCATCAACTGAGGGTTGGGTAAGTTGACAAGTGTATACAATAGGCAAAACGTGGAATTAACTTTATATTGTATCAAGGTCGACTCTCTCTTTTATGCCATGAGTGCTCCACCTGAGCCTGATATTCAGCCTTCGTTTGATTGGAATGGTCCTTCCGTTTATCACTCAATCTTTTATGTTGTTTTCATGGTGGTCTCACATGGCACGCTGCAGCTTTTCGTTGGCGTCATTATTGAAAAATTCAAACAAAGAGCCGGCATCACGACAATGACTACCGGACAAAGACAATATGCTGATTTGCTACGCCAGCTGGCAGAAATCAAGCCAACCCCCAAGGCCCAGGCGCCTAATAACAGGATTGGTCATTGGTGCCATAATCTCGTCGTCAGCAAGCGCGGCTTGTTCAATAAGTTTATGATGTCGGTGGTCATCCTGAATATATGTAAGTGCATAGCATCAAGCATCATTGTTATCTTTTATACTCATTGTGATGATGATGATGATGATGATGATGATGATGATACAGGTGTCATTTGTACGGAGTTCCAGAATCAACCTGAATGGCTCACAACTACCCAAGGTCGGTACCATGTCATTCTACGGCTGTAGTTTTCTAACCCACTATTGTAGATTACTGTTATTTGGTGTTCATTATCCTTTACATATTCGAATCTATTGCCAAATTCATCGGCTTGGGCTGGAAAAAGGTATTAACTCACCCACTTACATCGTGTATCTTCAACAACAATTAACACACTATGCATAGTGGAGTAAAGGGAAATGGAATTGGTATTGTGCCTTTATCGCCATCAGTGCGTTTGTTTTGACTATTCTACGATTTGCTTTACCCGACGTAAGTATAAAAGGTAAAGGGATGCATCATCATATTCACTCCCTATTTATAGCTTTGGACACTGCGATTGGAACGATATTGCCTTGTACTTGCTGCTTTCCGGTTGGGCGAAGGCATTGATGCGTTGCAAACTTTGTACCATACGATACGGTAAGACCACGGTAGCATTTTAACGTCATCGCATGACTCACATAGCATGATTAGAATGTCGCTTCCAAAGATCATTCGCGTCACTGCAGTCTTTTTACTTGTCTTGTGCCTTTTCGCAATGATATTCATGGAACTGTTTGGCCTTACAAAATATGGACTTGAAACCAACGAGCACAACAATTTCCGGGATTATGGGAATGCACTCCTTTTGCTCATCCGTGTCGCCACCGGTGAAGCTTGGGTAATGATTTTTTCACGCAATTTCATTGTTGTATCGTATTCTCATTGTTCTTTTTTCCTTTTTAGAATATTGTTATGATGGATTCGACAGTGCAAGCCCCTAACTGTGTTGCTTCGGACGACTATTTGTTAACGGATTGTGGGTCACCAGCATGGGCTTTCTTCTTGTACAATACGTTTTACCTCGTGTGCACACACATCTTTCTCAACTTGTTCACAGCCGTAAGTACATGCATTGTTTCTTGGTGAAATTGATGTCTAATTACTTTGCAATAGGCTGTGTTGAGCAACTTTGAATACGCTTATGAGACGAGATCACGATTCACTTTGCTGAGCAAGGATGATTTACGAAGGTATGTAGTGGCAGCGGGTACCAAAGGAGGATGCCAATATTAATGCGTATAAAAATTACAGCTTCAAGTCCGCTTGGTCTGAGGTAGATCCTTCTGGCTCTGGGTACATTCAAAGAGAAGACGTGGTCAAGTTTCTTAGTGTAAGTCTTATTGGGTGGTATTAAAGGCGATATGAATCACTAACGTTTATGTCAGCTCTTACGAGGTCGTTTTCGTATGTGCATTTACGACGATCGACATAGCATCGGCAATTTGCAAAAGCTCAGTCAACAAGGAATACCTGACTCTTTCATTATCAACGAAAAGCCAAGTGGATTTTCATCGACGACAAATGTGGGATTGCCTATACCATACAACGTTGATATTGTCAACAAAAGCTTAAGCAAGATCGATTCGGCTGCTCTCCGAAGACGTCGCCGTGATTTCAACTTGTGCTACTTGGTAAGGGAAACATTGGTACATTGGATATGGGAATAAGACTAAATTTATTCATTGGTAACAGGAAATTATTGGGGCTGAATCTGCCCGTGGGATTTCATTTGAGGATGTGCGTACAATCATGTCGTATCGTTTTGTTGATATCGAAGAAGCATTACCGTAAGTCTGATTATGGGTCCAGTTGTACGTGTTATTTACATCTCTTTTGTGTAGCATCGATGCATTGATTGTGCGACTGGAAAAACAAGATCAAGTGAGCAAGGCTTATGCAGCTGAGCGTGCACGCGGTGTGTTCTTGACTTTGTTGCAAAGAAAGCGATATCTACATGCGTTGTGGCAAAAGAAGAATGAGGAAGAAATGCTAAAGTTGGGCATCAGCACCAAAAGCCCTCTTCAATTGGATACTTCAGCTGCCGGATTGTCACCCAAAAGTCCACGCATGGCTAATCAGTGGAAGAATAGATCACCTGGTAAGTACTTGGATTATGCAAAGAGAATACTTTTGTCGCTGATGGCTGTGTAATAGTGCCCACGATCGTCATCGAAGATGCCCCACCTTCACCACGACTCGTATCCGATTATGCATCGCCCGCATCGCTTACCATTCCTTTGTCGCCCATGTCAAATTACTCCTTTGAGACACAATATGGCTCACCTATTGGGCAAGGTGGTGGCGCTGATTCATTGAATGTGGCTATCGGCACAACCAGTCCACAATACTCACCATTCCCTTCAACCGATCAAGAAGAAAACATCTCGTTGCCTGGAGCACTTTCACCCAATTCACCGTATAGTCCAACTACTTTACGCCAAAACTGGAGAGTCATTGACGGCAATGCTAGCATGTCCTCAGAACTAGCGGAATCGTTGATGGATTCTCTGGAAAGAAATGCATGGGCTGGTAAGTTGTTGCAAAAATGGAAAGATGCAATCGGTTGCTAACCAACAACTTTATTATAGACATGCTCCATGACAACCATTGAAACATTTTGTAAACATCCTCCCCTCACCTATTTACCTTGTACAATTTATAATGCTATACCCCCACCACCACCCTCAATCTCCCTGAGATTCACCATTTCGATGTAAATCAACTACTGTATCATATTCTTGTCACCATGCTAGAAGCGTGTAGCTTGGTACCTTTCATTATATAGACTATCCAAGTTGAAAATGTGATCATATAAATCACGATTTGTTATAAACGATTCTCATGTCTACATTACGTGTGGTATCATATAGAATAGTAACCTCGAGCAAATGTCAACACATATGGAAGTGTGTCCGTCGCATAGCAACCACGTGATGTAAATGAGTGCGGGGTGTATAAACTTAAGGATCAGCTCCCACTCATGCGTTAGTGCTCTCCTTTACTCTCACGTCCACTGCATGCTACAAAGCAACCATTGGTGACCATGGATTCGGAAGAAAGGACTGCTGTCTTATGGTTTATGCAAGGCAGTTGTATGGTTTCATTTTACAGCTACACTGAAGGGGAAGGCAATCGCAAACGTAATCTCGGCACTGAAAATCTCGTATTGGCCGATCTTTCATACCGTCAGATTTGTTCATTGGTAATAGAAGAGCCTATTCAGGTGCACGTTTCTATTTTATTTGTATAATGTTGGCTAACAGGATGGTGTTTGATGGTGTGAACGCACGTGATATAGAAAATAGCGCAACCAGCGATCCAACATTTGACTCATCTCACCAAGCTGGAGTTACAAAGCAATCGATTAACGACGTTGCCAGCCGAACTATGGAGACTTTCAGGATTGGAGGAGCTCAATGTGGGCAAGAATCGAATTACATTTATCCCACCTGATATTGCACGCTTATCACAGCTGCGTGAATTATACCTGTACGACAATCTAATCGAGACTTTACCTTCACAAGTGGGTGACTTGAAACAGCTACAGATCCTTGATGTCACTGCCAACAAGTTGAGCTATTTACCTGCCGAGTTGTTACGTTTGGCTCTCACCAATACGTGGATCGATCGAAATGATTTTGCTGTGGATCTCAAATGGAAGCAAAAGGAGGGTCCTTTTCGGATACGAGGGGCCAGTTTCTCAAAGACAATGCGTGTAGATGTCTTATCTTTGCGGTCCCTTTGTCTTCAAATCGCCGGATCCAATCTCATTGAACTCTCACAGAAGGAAGGAAACCAAGAATTACAACATCAATTGGAGATATTACAACATCAATCGTGCCTTTCTCAACTATTACTGGATGAATTGCTTCAACCCTTATCTCCTGCTGCTGTGCCTGCTCATTGTTACAAGTGTGGAACAACACTCTTCCATCCCGGTCTTTCCTTCATTCGTTACTTTGATACTTATAATAGAGCCAAAGTCCCCTTTATGTATAAATCTTGCAGCCAAACATGTCTTAATCAATTGCTGTCTAGTAATATTGCTAATAATAAAACACCTGTAACATCCGTTCCTCCGCCTTATTTACATAGTGCAATGACATCGCCTTGGCGACGCCAGTCGTCATGGA
This sequence comes from Lichtheimia ornata, assembly GCF_029851405.1. Taxonomy (NCBI): domain Eukaryota; kingdom Fungi; phylum Mucoromycota; class Mucoromycetes; order Mucorales; family Lichtheimiaceae; genus Lichtheimia; species Lichtheimia ornata. Next base: position 185,909 of record NW_026695345.1, read on the forward strand.
AATGTGAATTGAAAAATCTCGCACATTCATGGTATCCTTGTTGCTCCTTCAAGATATGGGCGACATTGTTGTTTTCAAGGAGTTGTTCAAACATTAATAGATGCGATGGCCATTCTTTGTCAAAGTCGTCGGAAAGAAATCTCACTGGATCTGCATAAAAGCGATCGGCCTCGTCTACATAATCCTTCTCGCCATCAAGGGGTGGCTCGCAGGTAAGAAACCACATGTTGGTATCCGGTTTATGAACCATGGATTGCCATGGTGTTGAGTGACATGGCATGAGTACGCCCACGGATGATACTTCAGGTTGATCCCGTAGCCAAAGCATGGCATCGACAACACCACGTTGATGCCACAAGTTGAGATAGAATGCCATGGGTAGCTGAGTGAACACGAGTAATAGAGCAATAGCTGTACGTCTCTTTGTTGAGTTGATTTGAGCAAGCCCTGAAGCAGCCAAGATGAGCATGATTGGGAGGATTGGATAAATGAATCGAAATTCCTTGTGAGATAGTAAGCTGTATACGGCGAGGACCCATACGACTAGCTGCACAAGTACACGTTGAGCTTTTGTATTGTCCGATCCTGCTGTTGTAGCCATTGCCTTGTAGCCACCATAAAGTGTAAAGGGAAGGAGCGTAGTGAGTACCACAGGTACGCCTTGAGAAAGATACCAATGCCAAGGATGAACACCATAAATCAATGAAATCGAATCCAGCACATTGACTTTGACAAAGTTGAGTGGTGTCAATACGAGTTCGCCATACATCCATGAATTGAGAAGAATATCACCAGCAACTACCAAGGATCTAGATTTCATAAAGATAATAGTCAACACCCTATGCTTGCTTCATCCCCATCTAATACTTACACAATGGCAGCTGCATTGAAAATCACCGCTATACGACGACCTGATGATCCAATTATCAATTGCGCACCAAGGAATAGCCATACGAGCCCGTTGGTAGGTCGCATCACGCATGCCATTCCAGCTAATAAGAGTGCCACCCGGTAATCCCTTGATACAAAAGTAAGTATCCTATCCTCGCATTCTATTCCATTTGTATATACCTGATACTTGTGGTCTTGTTGAGATTAGCCAAGGGCCAGTAATTGAGTGCCGATACGGTGAACATGGCTTCCATAGCATTTGAAAGTGTACGTGCAGCGATGAAATAATTGTACCAAGAGCATAGAGTGATCAGCAGCTAAATAAAGGACCTGCTTTAGCCCAATTGAAATGACAAATCTTTATCCACTCCACACGTACTATATAAGGTGCGATGGTTTGGTTGATCACTCGCTTGCCCAGGTTGTATGTTGCATAATCGGTGATAGCTGCAAAGCAGGCTTGTAATAATTTTGGAGCCCAAATCTGGCAAATAAAAAAGAGCGTGTGTATGTGAACAAAAGATTCATGCAACCATCTTTTTGAGTACCTACCAACGCCATCGTCTGATCCAGATGTAACCAAGCAACCAATTTGTACAACGTAGCGAACAGCATAGGATGTGCAAAGTTCCGTATGCAAGATTGCCATTCCCAAGTGATATACCCATATGTGTCAGCTAATGGTTAAGGATTGTATAATCTCGATTGATGATGTCTTTGATATAAATAGTGAAGAAGAAAAAAAGGATATCCAAAGACCATATGATGTGCCACTTCTTGTGCTTGCCAGTATTCATCTGGATTATCGTAGGTGCGGGTAAAGAAAGCATTGACCAGTCGATGTATCAGGCACAGGCCTAATACAAAGAGCTTGGAAGTGTGTGTCGACTGCTGTCTGCCCAATATCACGTGGGGATCTTTCTTGTCGTCTATCGCCTCCTCCTTGGGCTGCAATGTTGATGACGATGCGCGATGGCGTAAATCCGGATGATCGGTGGTCATGGTTGAAGGGAAAAGGGAAAGCAACGTGGAAGGTCAGCTGCTATCGCCTTGGGAGAAAAATGTCAGCCGTGAGCACTGATTTTCGCTTTGTTTCTCTCTCTCTCTCTTTCTCTTTCCACTTGCACATATTTATATACACATACATACGCCATGGTGAAGTCTAGCATTATTGTACCCGCTCAATCAACAGGCTCAGCATCACGTAAACGATCTATGGATCAGGACGATGAGCATAGCGACAACAACAACGCCGAAAAAGCAACCGACGATAATGAGACCGAAGTAAATAGATCGACCACTTTGGCAATAGCTGTGCATTGAGCTGACGACCTTGACTACTATTAGACAAAGAAACCTAGGCTTGAAATGTCAACAGCCAGCAGACGACGAGGTCAACGTTTATTCGGTGTACTGTTGGGCACCCTTAACAAGTTTAAGGATGATAGCGAGAAGCGATCCGAAGGGGTAAGTATCATTCTCGCACGCGTAAACCATTTATTTACTAATATGATTCATACTTGCAGGAGAAAAAGCGACAAGAGATTGATATCAAATTGCATGAGAAGTTAGCGAATGAGAAGAAGGAACTAGCAGAGAAGATGCAGGCTGACAAGGAACGTCGAGAACAAGAGCTCAACATGCTAAGAGTGCGAGACCAACGAATTTTGGATGAGAAAAGGGTATTGTATTGTAGTTCTCTTACGTGGATCTTTTTCAGTCACTCACACACAATGCGTTATGCAGGATGCAACCAATGTACGACACAAAGAATACACTGCCAACTATTTAAAGACTACGACCACGCCCGTTTTACTCTATCGACCGGCCAAACTCACCGATGATATGGAAAAGAAACTTTCGCAGCAAAAAGAGGATGCGCAAGAGGCTCGTAAAGCATATGAAGAACGCCGAGAACAACGAATGAAGGAGGATGAAGCTGAGGACAAGTCGGCATTAGAAGCAGCGGAAAAACGACATTATCACCAGCGTGAACAACGAGACGATGATGATAATGAGCGAGGTGGTGATGAACGTGACAATGGATCCATGGTGGGTAGCCCTCGTTTAGAATCACCTGCACCTGAAGACGCTGTAGCTGATCGTGATGAATAATAAAACGATCTTGGATTGAAATTCCCATAATCAATGATACGATCGCTTAAAGAGATGTTGAGAGACACTATGCAACATGACACTTCCAATGGGATTATTGAGGTTTTTAATTTTGGGAAAAAGGATAGCATTCAAATTGTACAAGTGCTCTTTGTCTAGTAGTATTACAATGTGCGGATACCCATCACCGCTCGTTTATTTGGCATAGTTGTAGAAACCACGACCGCTCTTTTTGCCGTACCAGCCAGCATCAACATACTTTTGCAACAACCAGCAAGGGCGGTATTTGGAGTCGCCAGTGTTGTCATAGAGAACCTTTTGGATGGCCAAGCAGGTATCCAAGCCGATAAAGTCGGCCAAAGTCAAGGGACCCATAGGCATGTTGGTGCCCAATTTCATGGTAGTGTCGATATCTTCAGCGCTTGCAGCACCCTATTCAACGACCCTTGTTAGTATCCTCTCTACCCATCTCTCATCCTCCTATACTTACACTCTCCAAGAGCATGACGGCCTCGTTGATGTAGGGCATCAACAAGCGGTTGGCAACGAAACCAGGGATATCCTCGGCAACGGTTGTAGTCTTGCCCATGTTCTTGGCCAATGCAAGGGTGTCCTGAAGCACATCGTCTTTGGTGGCAAGACCGGGGATGACTTCAACGAGCTTCATCACAGGCACGGGATTCATAAAGTGCATACCAATAACCTATTACCCCAAGTTACATATTAAAACCTTGTTCGTGGATGATGGTGATTGATATGACTTTACCTGCTCGGCCTTTTTGGTAGCAGCGGCAATCTTGGTGATACTGATACTGCTGGTATTGGTGGCAAGGATAGCATCCGATTTGCAAATGGCGTCCAAGTCACGGAAGATGGCATTCTTGATGTTCAAGTTTTCGGAAGCAGCCTCAATGACGATATCAACATCCGACAAGGATTGCATGGAGTTGGTGGTGGAGACTAATTCACGTGTGCCCTTGGCATGTTCAGCGGTGATTTTGGATTTGGAAACATCCTTGTCGAGCAACTTGTCTAATAACAACGTGTTGGTTCTCATATGGGAACATGGAAAATCACCTTGGATCAAGATGCTTACTCATAAACTGGATACCACGATCAGTTTGCTCCTTGTTGATATCCATCAACACCACTGGAAGACGTGCGACATTGGCAGCAACATAGGCAATACCCAAACCCATTTGGCCAGAGCCCACCACACCAACACGCTTGATATGGTCAATGTTGCGCTAAATAGAAAACAATATCAATAAACATGTACACATCAGTTAGTCGCGTTGCATACTTACAAGGTTGGCAGGGGTGCTTGAAAGGAAGCGACGAGTGGTCTGTCATTCGAGTATTTGACATGTGTAAGCGTGATGCTGCAAGTCCAATAGTAGCATGTAACACTCACCTGAACAGTGGCAGGAAGACGCTTGCAGCTGTTGAGGGTGATGCCAATCATTGTGCAGTAATGAGAAGAGGATACAGGAACAGTATTGCGGGGGAGGTGGAGTAGAAACTATATGGGTGCGGGGGGTGAAGAGATAACGGAATTCAATTTGTAAGCTCTTGCTCGGCATTGCATTTTCCCACGATGGTATTCTTTTCGTCGGGATCATACTTGATCTCTCTCTCTCTCTTTCTGTCCCGTGACATTTCGTGCCCTTTGCCATTAAACCCCCCCTCCTCCTTGTCAGGGACAAAGAAACCAATTAATTAAACAAAGTAGTATGAACAAAGCTGGAAAGTCAATTCAATACAAATATGTTTGATCATACATGCATTCCTAAGCATCCATATTCATTGTCCCTCGCTTCATCATCTTATATAAACCTCGTAAGTTTCAAGCGTGTTTCTCTACATTTCTACCTTTACAACTTTATACACGCATACATCAATCCCAAATGGCACGTCATACATCCATCATTTTCCTTGCAACATTACTACTTTTAGTCTACTCGTTGTCAAATGCTGTCACGGCATTACCTGCTGACTCTGCCCCCAAGCGCTATGAAAAACATACCAACGTATGCTCTTGCCCAATTCCGGCTGCCGACTTTGGAAAATGTTGCTCCTCAGCATCAGGCAGCGTAGACGGCGAACAATGTAACTTTGATAACGACAACACCATGTCTACTTTCCAGATCTGCTGCGCTCGTAACGGTGGATCAAGCTCGTGTGACACAAGCGATATCACAATGGTTCAAGATTAAAGAGAGTGTTGCTGCCATCTTGGTTCTTCATCCCTACAAGATGCTTTAACCTTCTTTTGCTACAATTTAAAATGTTCTATCTAGTGCAAGATGCAAATAAAACGGCATGCAAAATCCCTTCTTCAGAATCAACGTAGATAGTTGTTATAGCAACCACTGGCTTGGTTACCATGATGGGGGATGTTGTTGTTGGGCAACTTGTATGCATACATACATACATACTTGCTTTGTGATGCACATCCGTTTAGTTAGTATTACATGTATTGTGTCTCTTTTTCAACCACTCATCCTACATGAAGGGGAAAGGATAGTAATTGCAATGGGTACCAACAGGGATCGTTGCTATTGATAGCATAGCGATCAGAAAAGGCAATCAGTTAGCGTATGTGTGAACATCCACCGTCACATGCTGTGTGCAGCAGCAGTTATGATGGCTGCAACCCCCATCAATGATAGTGATGACTGATGCATATGCTGGTGATGGTGGTGTACATTATCGTCAGCTTTACTCAAGCGCATACGCATACAATTTCTCGAGATGGTAATGCTGATGCCTCAACATGTAAACATAAATGCATGGCACACCTTGAATGGATTTCGTCATTCTCGTGCCCACATTACACCTATACACAAAGAAAACAAATGGCTACATGTGCACCATGATGCGACCCACTTTAACGGGTATCATAGCAACGGTAACCATAGGCCCCGTAACTAGTATCCTTTTTGATAAAAGTTGGCCATTCAACGTATGCATGAAAGAAAAGGCATCCCCATATCTATATGCGTATTCGACAAGTGGAAAGGATCCGTAAAGATCCGCCATTCACCCCCCCCACCTCCACGCACTCTTACCCCATTGAGAAGAATTCTGTCCAAAAATCACACATGTGTTGTAAAGCAAGACAGGTTCACGGGGTTTATGTTGTGGATGAGAAAAGAGCATGGCATGAGACTAGCACCAGATGTACAGTACCCAGCTTATAGTTGCCTTGGTAGTGGTTCCTTGTGCACCGGTACACTATTCTCTTTTATCCTGTGATGGTTGTACTCATCACTTTTTGCCATTGGCACGTGGCTGACATGACAAACGAATTCACAACAGCAAAAAAGAAGGTTTGTGTACCGTGGATATTTAGATTCATGTAGGCGATCACCATCGTCATAAAAGAAGGGAGATGCTCAACGATGTATTCAATCATCACGCAGCTATGCACAAAAGCCTTTTCATGTGATGATAAATGGATCACGGGGAAAGAAATATAAACAAAGATGCGTGTCCTCTTCTTGTTGTGCCAAAAGTGGCAGTGAATGCAAGCGTACTCAACGATAGCGAGTGTGTGTGTGTGTGTGTGTGTGTGTGTGTGTGTGTGTGTGTGAGCGAAAGGAGATCGCCCATTAGCCCCGACTTCGAATTGGGCGATCGATAGACATACATAGAAGAGAGAGATGTGTAATGCTATCTTGTGCACTGGAAGGGTAAAAGTCATGGGACCAATTAACACGAGAAGAGATCTGGTTGTTGTGTGTGTGTGTATGTGTACCGCTGGCTAGTATGTTGTGCATTATACCAGAAGAGTCCGTGTGTACCATTTGTGCGATATCACAATGCATTGTTCAAAAAAGAAACAACACCAACAACACGGAGTCGCTGCCGAGAGTAGTGCACACAATAAATTTGGTGATGAGCACAGACATCGGTATCCTTTCCATCAACAGCGACCCCGGTACAAGTAATCTTTCTCTTTATCGCTAAGAAAGCCATAAAGATGTATGTATGTATGAAGCTATCGTCACTAAAAATCGATCGTTTGGGCCGTGCACGACGCCTTGGTTGATTGCAAATAAACACATGAACGCTCAGACCACACGCACAGCTTTGTGTATAATATCCATGACATCTGCTCATGCTCACATGGGATGAGGCAGGTTTTCCTTTTTATTCCCTTGTCGTTTTCAACACTTGTTAAATCCCAATACACTGGATACGTAGTCGCCAACATCATCATTTCATGTTTTATTGCTCCATTGTGGAAAGGGGAAAACGTAACGTGATCATGGGGGCCGTCTTTTCATGGTAACAAACAACCATTGTAGACATATGGGAAAGGCCCATTGATGAAGCTGTGGGTGCGGAAGCACACCTTTGATTTATGAGCGCACCCAACAGTACATTGTGTATCCCTGTTGCTCCCATGACCTAGGGAACCTTAATGTAAAAGTGCTCGTGATACTTGAGCTCGGGATCGTTGGGCCGTAATGGGAGCACATTCACCACCACCACCATCACCGGTAACGCATATAGAGTTATACAGCTGATAGCATGGTGGTGAAGAATATGTGATTCTCATCAAGCTCAAAATCCACATACACGGTGCCACATACACACAAAATTCGTATCCGCTGGTCCGGATCTTGGTGTGTGTATATATATAAAATCCCTTCAACATTGATTTCATCCTCGCCCTCTCTCTTTCAATTCTACATACACAAACACAACCTTTACTACACACAACACATTTGCAAGACCATGGTTATTATGACCCCAATCGATCATAAGCATACGAACAATGCAGCTACAAGGATCTCTGATACGAGCAAAGTATGCAGTGTCCGAGGCAGAAGCTATTGCTTGATCCATCGCCGTTATTTTGAAACAAGCTGGTGCCCTGATTGTGGCCGTGCAGCAATTAGTAAGTTCTGGAATGGTCGTGATAATTGCTGTTGGACATTGTGCTGATGGATTGTATCGGTAGTTCGTCGCTGAGAAGCATCCAATCATTCTACCTCGATTCACATTTTGATCATCACCTACCATCACATATACTACACAAGCACAAAAATCCTCCTCATATCGCAAAACACCACATCCACAAAAAAAAAAGCCAAAAAGCACATGACATCTATCTGCTACCTACTCACTCACTTTCAATTAACCTGCTGTATCTTCTACCTAAAAAGATTAGTCTCAAAACACCATCCTGAAAAAGAGTAAAAACCTCATCATGCATCGTATGCTGCATACGAAGATAAAAGAAGTCGTTACACCGATCATGACTCTTTACTATATATGACGCTATCTTGCATGGATTTGCGACGCATGAACAAGTGCATTGCTGGTTATTCTCGTGTATGTATGCAGTAAAAGTAGCACAGTTTGTCTTTTCGTTCTAGGCTTTTGTGTATATGACCCTGTGATAGAAACGCATGTACACAAAAAGGCATATCTCGGTACCACTTTTGTTATCGATTATCATTTTGTTATGTCATTATGTGTACGCTCACATGGCCAGTAACAAAAATGAAAAAGTGTGAAGGAGGAGGTAGTGGCATACATTCGCTTTCAACATGTCCACATTCATTTGTTGGAGCATCTTCCATGTGAATGAAAAGGAAGGGTACATTTTGTCCCACCCAATAAGCTTTTTCCATATTCTACCTTTTCAAGCTACCCATGCCGTCATTCTTAAATGATCGCCAACGATTGCTGTGCCCGACCTTCCTCCATCATGCATGAATCACTTTTTACCGATTCTTGTGTGCAAGGTGAGAACCATCAGTGATTGGCCAAATCTATACCCTTCATGTCATGATACACAGCCAAATAAAGCAAGCTATGTACTGCTGATGCTGCTTTGATCATGCTAACAAAAGAGTAATCCGGCTGCGGCTGGTGCGATGTATGCATATTGTTGTGTACCACCCAATCCCAATTTCCGCCATGTAACGATCATCACACATCTTCTACTACCAAGAATGCATCAACAAAGAACCCCAGGAATCGTCAACTGCTTTGCCAAAATGAGCAAGTGGATGGTCAACAATGACATCAATCTTGATGTGTTGTACTCTTACACATTGCTATTGTCGATGGTATTAGAGTGTGTGCATGCGCTCATCCTCCATTGTAAGGGCGCATTGATTATATGCGACATCTGGGTTGCTCTCGTTTACAAACTCTTTATTGCTTTCCTTTCAAATCCTCATGTGTTTAATACTACAATGACTCCATCTACTGTATCCGATTGGGACGTTGCTCTTGACCGCGATTCACCAACATGCAACGTTGAGTGCTGACAACAGCTCATTTGGGGAAGTGGTATTCGACAATGCTACTCTGGATACTCGACCGATTGCGAACTGCCGTCGTCAGCGATTGACAAATGCAATGAGACTCTATGAATGCATCTCCTTGATGCGTACGATTGGAACTGAGACACAGCTACGAGTTCGCCTATTGTTAGCATCAACCATGTTCATGCAGCCTGGTGCCTGATATCACTTGTCGACATGCAACAACGTTTCGATTATCAATACCCACATCATCTTTCAGCCCGTGGCATAGCTAAAGTGTCAACCCACGGATATATGCATGACAACATTCGAATACCATCAGCATTGGAGAATAGCAATGATCCCGTTAGCAGCAAAGATATCGCCTTTTGAATGAGTCAACGTCAATGTATTGTGGAACAAAGAGGAGATTTGGCCAAGAATGAATGAATGGATGAGAGGTGGTCTGTGTCAGTAAGTATGCAATGTCTGAGCCAAGATGACAGTGCCACAAGGGAGCGAATGAAATTAATCACCAGTTGTTCGGTAGAAAGTTTGAGGTCATTCATCGAACCTGTCAAGGAGATGGAGAAGGCGCTTACCCAATAGGATTTGAAAACTCAACCTGAGTCACAAGGTGAGCATTAAAGCGATCGTCTCTCCGCCACTACTTGATTCGTGTCATTGCTCTTTCCACATTCATCTCTCTTTCCCCCTTTTTCTCACAACCCCCCACCCCCTACTCTTACTTGCAATATCATTAACATGGGACGTACTCTCTATGACAAAGTTTGGGATGATCACGTCGTCGATCGTCAAGAAGATGGCACTTGTTTGATTTATATCGACCGACATCTTGTCCACGAAGTAACCAGTCCACAAGCATTCGAAGGTCTTCGCAACGCTGGTCGTAAGGTTCGCCGTCCGGATTGTACACTCGCCACGGTGGATCACAATATCCCAACAACATCTCGCAAGACATTCAAGAATGTGACCTCCTTTATCGAAGAAGCTGATTCTCGCACTCAGTGTGAAACGCTTGAGCAAAATGTCAAGGAATTTGGTTTGACGTACTTTGGCTTGGATGACAATCGTCAGGGTATCGTGCACGTGATTGGTCCTGAGCAAGGTTTTACGCTTCCTGGTTGTACTGTCAACTGTGGTGATTCTCACACATCGACGCATGGTGCTTTTGGTTCTCTTGCTTTTGGTATTGGTACATCTGAAGTGGAGCACGTCTTGGCTACCCAAACCTTGCTTCAAAAAAAGTCCAAAAACATGCGTGTCAAGGTTGATGGCAAGGTGACCCCTGGTGTCACTAGCAAGGATATCGTGTTGCATGTTATTGGTGTTATTGGCACTGCTGGTGGCACTGGTTGTGTCATTGAATTCTGTGGATCGGCTTTTGAAGAGATGTCTATGGAGGCACGTATGTCTGTGTGCAACATGTCAATCGAAGCTGGTGCACGTGCAGGCATGATCGCACCCGATGAGACGACATTCGAGTATGTAAAGGGACGTCCTCTTGCACCACAAGGCGAGGAATGGAATCGTGCTGTGGAATATTGGAAGACTTTGCGATCTGATGAGGATGCTGTATACGACGTGGATATCTTTATTGACGCAGCCGATATTGCACCTACTTTGACTTGGGGTACTAGTCCTCAAGATGTGGTTCCTATCACTGGCAGTGTCCCTGATCCCTCCAAGGTGGATGATCCTGCTCGTCGTTTGGCTATGGAACGTGCTCTCACCTACATTGGTCTCGAACCTAATACCCCCATGGAAGAAGTCAAGGTCGACAAGGTTTTCATTGGCAGTTGTACCAACTCGCGTATTGAGGATTTGCGTGCTGCTGCTCAAATTGCCAAGGGTCGACGTGTAGCCGATTGGGTTTATGCTATGGTTGTGCCTGGATCGGGTCTCGTCAAGAAGCAAGCTGAACGTGAAGGATTGGATGTCATTTTCAAGGAAGCTGGATTTGATTGGCGTGAGGCTGGTTGTTCAATGTGTCTTGGTATGAACCCTGATCAACTCAAGCCTGGTGAGCGTTGTGCAAGCACTAGCAACCGTAACTTTGAGGGTCGTCAAGGTGCTGGTGGTCGTACTCATTTGATGAGCCCTGCTATGGCTGCTGCTGCTGGTATCAAGGGTTACTTTGCTGACATCCGCAAGATGCTCCCTGCTGAGGAACAAACAAAGTCTACTGCTACCTCTGCACCTGCTCATCCTATCGAACCTGAAAATGAGCCTGTTGAAGATCATGCTAAGGCTGCCGATCAAGCTGATCCTGTCACTGATGCACCTGCTGGATCGGAATCACCTGCAAGTGGCGCACCTACCGATGCTGCTGGTATGCCAAAGTTCACTACTCTCAAGGGTATCGCCGCACCCATGGATATTGCCAATGTGGATACCGATATGATCATCCCCAAGCAATTCCTCAAGACTATCAAGCGCACGGGTCTTGGCACTGCTCTCTTTTACGCTTTGCGTTATGATCCTGCTACCAATGAAGAGCGTCCCGAATTTGTCTTGAACCAAGAACCTTATCGTCATGCTCGCATTCTCGTATCCACTGGTGCCAACTTTGGTTGTGGTAGCTCACGTGAACATGCTCCTTGGGCATTCAACGACTTTGGTATTCGTTCCATCATCGCACCCAGCTTTGCCGATATCTTTTACAACAATTGCTTCAAGAACGGTATGTTGCCCATTTCCCTTTCTCAAGAAAAGTGTGATTTGCTTGCCGAACACGCCAAGAAGCATGAAGAGCTTGAAGTGGATCTTGTCAACCAAGTCATTCGCTACCCTGGTGGTGAGGTGCCTTTTGATGTTGAGCCATTCCGCAAGCACTGTCTCGTCAATGGTTTGGATGATATCGGTCTTACTATGCAAAAGGATGCCCAAATTGAAGCTTTTGAGGCAAAGCGTACTCGTGATTGGCCATGGCTCAATGGTAAGGGTTATTCTGGCAAGGCTACCAAGGTCACTGCAGTCCCTGTTGGCGATTCCAAGAAGCAAAAGCTTGACTGGTAGACATATCCTATGTACACATCTTAGTACTACACGCACACACATGTATATCTCCCTTTTTCCCTCTCTTCAATGTAGTAAATATATCAAATCAAATTTTTTGTTATGTGATGATATCAAACTTGATAAATGGTGGAACATGGAATGATAATTAAGAAACTCTATTGTATACGTAGCATTGTCTTTGACTATTCTATTTCTATCAAATCAACTATGATCGATAATTCTCTAAGATGGCATCATCCCAAGCGACAAAGGATCCCGTCAAAGAACGAGGAGGATCAAGAGCAAGTCTTGCGATAATAGAACCTGGTGTCTCAGGTTGAAGGAGTTTGCCTTCCTTGTAAGCCTTAGTCATTTCTTTGTGCATTGAATCATCCATAACCCCCTTGCCTAAAGCACGCCAAGTTATCAATTGAGCTGACAAGTCATGTGATACCTAAAGAAAATCCAGTTACCTGCATCTCGAGCACTCTTTTGCATATCCGTTGCCACTACTCCAGGTCGAAATGCTATCGTTGTGATATCAGGCTCCTCTACTGCCAAGGTTGTTGCAAGGTGATTCAAAGCAGCCTTGGAACTAAGTGTTGAATGCATGATGAGCCATGTAAAAGATATGCAAGAAGCATCCATAAGCCTTGTTATCCTATACTCACGATCCATATGCATCCCATCCTTTGACATAGATCTTAGCAGCCCCTGATGATACCATCACAATGGCGCCTTTGGTTTCACGAAGATGCGGTAAAGCTTTTTGGACAAGTTGGATGATGGAGAAAAAGTTGATATCAAAGAGTCTACCTTGAACAAAGTAAGCACCTCAAGACCATCTTGACAACATCCATCAGCATTTACCGTTTCCACTGGTTGAGATCCACGTCACGCACATTGGCAATAGGCTCCAATACGCTGGCATGAAATTGAAACAATGAATGAGCTGCTGTCCTTGTCTTTATCCCTTCCACCACTCACCCCGCGTTGGCAACAACACCATCGATCCTTCCCCATCGAGAAATTGCACCATCGACAGCTTGTTGTATGACCATTGGATCGGTTACATCGCCAGAGACAACAAGGAGCGAATTCTCTTTGCCATGTTGAGCGACCTCGGTTTGCAATTGCTTGAGAAGCTCGGGGTTTCTTGCAATGGCCACGACGTTGGCGTTGGCTTGTTTGATTGCATATAAAGCAGCTGCTTTGCCGATACCCTTTGAGGCCCCAGTGACTATCAAGACGCGTTGTGGCATGAGTGGGAGTGGATGTATGTATCCGTGAGAGTGTGTATATGCTCGGACAAAAGAGGAATGGCTAGACTGGAATGGTTCTCAAGGTGACGCATTCCCCCTTTCTTTCACAGGTGCTGGTGCAACCAAACGACTGCATTTCCTTCTCTTTTCCTTTTCTTGTACTTGCAACAACAACAATACACCCATCGTTCTGGGTCTTTTACTATTTCTTTATTACTTGATCATCCTCATCATCATCATCATCATCACCTTCCCAACATGGTGATCACCTCCTCTTCTTTTCCACTCTTGGCACCAGTGATGAATAAGGCGAAAAAGCGCATGTCATGCCCTGACCCGACAACGGTGATACATAAGAGTATCCATTTGGAGGAGAGTACCATCTCCAAGCAACAGCAGCAACAACAGCAACAAGTACCCGATCCACGCGATTGGGAAGATGGACCCGTGTTTCGTGCAACGATCACTCAACTTGAAGCGAGGACACGTAGCTTGAAAGCAGCCATCAAACACATTCTCAAGACGGCTACAGCATCATTACGAGCAAATCAAGCCTTGTTACAAGCCGACGCTGAATTTATTGCTGCACTACGGGAGACATCCAGCACTGAACCTCTCTTTCGACATTATCTCGATGATGCTTGGCACAATATGCGACAACAGCGTGAACAGCTTCAACATTCAATGCAAACGCTTCTCATTGACCCATTGCAGAAACTGTACGACATGGATGTAAAGCAAGCGGAGGTGAAACGGCGTCAATTTGAAGAGGAGAGCAAGAGATACTATGCTTGTTTATCGAGATACCTCGGCAAGAAATCCACCAACAAGAGCGAGAATAAGCACTTGGCCAATACGCGGCGTTTCGACATGATACGTTTCGATTACTATACCTTCTTGATGGACTTGCATTGTGGCAAAAAGGATACGGAGCTCCTGTATCATCTACTCAACTTGCAACAAAAGCAACACAGCTATCATGCGGCCATGTCCGATATTCTCGATAGCAGTTCTTCAGGATTACAAGCATTTGCTTCTCTTATTGCCGATGCATCTCGTGAACATACCGCCATGTACAAAGAGCGTTCAGAAACACGCAAAGCTCTCGAAGCTGGATACAAGGAGGCAGCGGCAGCAACAACAATGACAACTTGTCTTGCTCAACAACCGACAAATCCCTCGACTGTTTTATCCAATGATGAATCACGGGCCTCCCTTGGCGTTACTAGTGGCGTTGTTGATGATCGAAAGGCTGAAAGTTTATTTCACGGCATCCGGGATCTGCAGTGCTACGATCGTGACCTCAAAGGTGCTGTTGGACGACGTAAAGAAGGGGTGCTTTTTGCTACATCTCGACCACTCAAAGTCAATGATTCGGATAAACCTCCCACTGGTGTTCCTTGGCACAAGTAAGTTTTTGCTTTATATGAAAGAATCGAAATCATCTGACATCATCATCATCATTTTATAGGTATTGGTGCGTCTTGAGTGCCGGTCAATTGTATGAATATAGCAATTGGAAGCGAAGTTTGGAGTCACACATGGAACCTGTGAATTTACGATTTGCAACCGTACGCGTGGCTCGTAAGGCGGATCGACGATTTTGCTTTGAAGTTATCACACCCAAATTCCGACGACTGTATCAAGCAACATCACAAGACGATATGCAGGCATGGATTACAACTATCAACAATGCGATCGAGAGCGTGTTGAATGGTCAAGGAAGCGTATTGGATCTTGTACACCCACAGCAAGAACAAAATCTTGAACACAAAAGGCGGCCAAAGTCATGGGTTGCAGTAGCAGCAGCATCAGGCAGCCACAAACTCTCCTTGGAAGGTGCACTTGTTAATCTGACGACCGATGCCAGCAAGGAGAAGAAGAGGAAATTGCATCGTCATTCTATCGGGCACACACAAAATCCCGCCAACAAGCGTCGTGCATCGATTGGGTTTTCTTCCTATGAGCTTATTCAAAAAGTCTATCAAGCCGATGAAGCAAATATTCGCTGTGCGGATTGTGGAGAGGAGCGGCCTGAATGGTGTTCAATCAACCTTGGTGTATTTTTATGCATCGGTAAGTATTACCAAAGGGGGAGGAGAATATAGGAGTATATATCATGTGCAGTAGGCTTACACTTTCTTGGCAACAATAACAGAGTGCTCGGGAATACATCGTGGATTGGGTTCACACATTTCCAAAATACGGTCATTGACGCTTGACAGCAATACGTTTACACCCGAAGTGATTGAAATGCTCTTATCCATCGGCAATACACGTGCTAATGCAGTGTGGGATGCATGTAATGCTTGGTCAACGATACCCATGGAGTCACGAGATGCAAAGGTTGATTACATTGTGGGCAAATACCAGGATCGGATCTATACAAAGGCAGCAAATGATACAACAACACCTCAACAGCAATTATTCGATGCTATCCAAATCAACAACATACCCAAAGCACTTGAAGCAATTGCACTTGGTGCTGATGTCAATGCACGACGACAACAAAAGGCTACCGTTGAGGATGGAATGGTGATTGGTGGACACAACAACATCACTGACAACGAGCCACAATTCATCACATTGCCGATGCTTGATGCAGAAGGATGTCATTTACCAGACCAGAGTCTTACACTTCCCCTTCCTTTGAAGCGACAAGCAATTCCATTAGCACAATATCCTCTTCATTTATCACTTGCGTCGGGGTCACTTGCAATGGCTGAATTCCTCTTTCAAAATGGCGCTGATCCATCTATTGTTGATCCGGAAACCGGGTGCAGCCTGCATGATACCATCACTAATGGCAACTTGGTGCGTGATCGAGCCATGACTTATTATTTGCAGAGGATCACCAATATCCAACACAAGACCAACAACAACGATCAATCAATTCTTCCTACACACCATCGCTTTTCGCATACATTTTCATCCGATATTATGGAAGAGATATCATCATCATCATCAAGGTGGCAGGATAACATTTAGTTTTTAATCACCCCTAATCCATTTTTCGTTCCTGTATAACCTACCTTTTAGTATAATACATATTTTGCTACTAGTAGCCTCACATCATCCATATTGTTATTTGACTCGCATCATCAAAAAAGCTTAAACACCGATCACTAGCACTGGAGGGAATGTCAATGGCAATGTTTTATCATGCACAAGCATTTTGGTTTCAACGATGGTGGGTGGGAAGAGAGCTTGTGTGAAAACGTGATATTATTGTTATATGATTGTTGGCTGAATCAAAAGGACTACTACTGATCTTGGCAGCTGCCTGTGTAACTTTGGGTGAATAGCTACCCCCTGACGTTGCTGCTGTGCAAGGTGGTGTGGATGACCATGCTCATCGCTGCTAGTCTATATTCACCATTCTTCTCCGCAATAGATCACAGCAAGTGAGGAGGAGGATAAGGGAGATCATACTAGGAGTGGGCATCCATCGGTTATCTTTCTCAGAGCGCACACACGCACTAGCACACACATTCTCAAATGAAACATATGATGCACCCAATAGAGCCAACCAAGGCGCCGTTTTAATACTTGCATAAGAATGGAAGGCAAAACAGAGACAAGTTTCCCATTTTCTCACTTTTCTTTTTCATCACCAAACGATCTTTTTCAACTTTGATTCTTATTATCAACAACCATGTCGGATTCACCGTCGGATCAGCTAGAGTAAATCATCGTTCACCTATCCATCATACAGCACATACTCCTTTTTCAATACTTTTCAAAGCTCACACACGCATACCCACGCGCTCTCTCTATTCTTGTAGTGCTGATTCATCTGTGAGCACCTTTACTTCAGCTTTGTGGTTTAACGCTGCATTGGCAGGTGGCTTTTTTGGCACCTTTCTCATCGTACGTCGTCACCGTCCACAAGTGTATCGACCTCGAACGTACCTTGTCGACGAAAAGTAAGACAACCAAAGTGAAGCGCGCGCGTTAAAGTGCATAACGGGATAACTAACTGTAAGGTTTTTTCATCTAAAGACGACAGCCACCCCTTTCAGATAATGGAGCGCTTTCATGGATATACACAATGTTACGCATGACGGATACGGAAGTGCTCCAATCGATTGGTCTAGACAGATTTATGGTGCTACGATTCCTTCGAATGGGCATTGTCGTCTTTGGGCTCTTCACGTTTCTTGCTGTGCCTATTTTGATTCCATTAAACGTCATCAATCAACTCGATACCAAAGGTCTCAATCTTCTCACTATCGGTAATGTTAAGGATTTGAATCGACTTTGGGCGCACTTGATACTTGCAGTGATTCTCAGTGGTATGTAAAGAGAGAAAGCTTATATGCATGGAGGGACATGATTTGCTAAAAGGACAAAACAACTGATCTTTTTATATCTCTTTTGCAGCCGGGATCATCTATTACACCTTCCGAGAAACTCGGGTGTTTCTTGTGTTACGTCGCCGTTTCCTTCTAAGTCCTGATTACGCGAAATCAGTCACTGCACGGACGTTGTATGTGCCATCGATCCCCGAGGGTAGCAACAACATTGATGAGCTCACCAAGATCTTCAATCGTTTCCCTGGAGGTGTTCGACGTATTTGGATTGCAAGGTACGTAGTATACAAACAACATAGATGCATGCACATGCCAAGTTTGTTTTCTTTATTCTTACATTACACAATACCTCGTTCTAGAGATACAAAGGATCTACCTGATATCGTTGCTGAACGTGAAAAGCATGTCAAAGGGCTTGAAGGTGCTGTGACGAATGCCATTGCAGCCTCGTACAAGCATCATGCCAAGAATAAAGGTGGCGACCAAATTGAGAGTGGTGGTTCGTGGGTTATTCCCGACAAGTTACGTCCACGACATCGTGTGTCACCATTGCCGATCAGTGTGCCCTGCGTGGGACGCAAGGTGGACTCCCTCGAATACTACCACAAGGAAATCAGTGACCTCAATGGCAAGATCCTCGCTGCTCAACGCTCACCAGAGGCTTATCCACAACTAAGCTCGGCATTCATCGAGTTCAACCAACAGATCGCGGCTCACATGGCGGCTCAATGTGTCATCCATTCGCACGAACTCCAAATGGCTCCTCGCTTCTTGCAGATCGCTCCTTCAGATATCATTTGGGACAATATGAATATCAAGTCGCTTGAACGTCTTATTCGTCGCTTCATCAGCTTGACCCTTACATCTGCTATTGTCATCTTTTGGATCATTCCTGGTAAGTTGCTTGTTAATAATGTTACTACTACTATACGCACGTACTAACTAATGATGCATGACTTTAGTGGGTTTCGTCCAAGCTGTCGCCAACATCCAATCATTGACCGAAGTGCTGCCTTTCCTTGCCGTGTTGAATAGCTTACCGCCCACAGCTGTTGGTATCATCCAAGGTATCTTGCCTGCTGTTGCCTTGGCTATCCTCGTTGCATTGGTGCCTATTATCTTCAAAAGTAAGTAACCAACCTACCAAACGTCTTGAACTTTATCCTTAACATGACATTGGTTAGTCTTTTCCACGCAAGAAGGTATTCCCCAAAAGTCGATGGTTGATCTCGCATTATTGGACAAGTACTTCTTTTTCCTTGTAAGTGTTGTTTATCATATATACTTCAGCTCATTACTAATCAACTTGTAATAGTATGTCGATGTCATGCTTATTTCAACCATTGTGGGTGGTGTCGTTCAAGCCATTGGTGCCATTGCTAAGAACCCCTTGAGTATTATCAACACGCTTGCTGAATCCCTGCCAAAGGTATGTACCACAGCGCTTGATTTGAGGCTGTATTATTCACCATTTCATATTCCAGGCCAGTACATTCTTTATCACCTATGTGATGCTTCAAGCACTTAATTCATCTGGACAAGCTATGCTGCAAACGGTTCCCTTGGTGCTCTCTTATGTGTTTCCATTCCTCTCCAAAACACCACGAGACATTTACACGCAACGCACCAAATGCCCAACAACTTCACTTGGCACGCTTGTTCCCTCGCACACTATCATCTTCGTTTTGGGCATCGAATACTCGACCATTGCACCTCTCATCTTGCCATTTGTCGCGTTGTTCTTTATGTTGACCTACTTTGTGTACTTGTACCAATTCCTCTTTGTGTATGAGTTGGAGTACGAGACCGGTGGCCTCGCGTTTCCTCGTGCTCTTCGACACGTGTACATTGGTCTTTTCACATGGCAGCTGACAATGATTGGTCTCTTTGCTATCAAGCAAGCGATCCCACAGCTAGTTATCATGGTGGTGGTTCTTGTTGTATCCGTGTTTGCTCTCATGCTGTACGACCTATCATTCAACCCGCTGTTTGAATTCCTTCCTATTCAAGAAAACGAGCATGAAATCAAAGCAACCGTTACTAGCTCTTCTGGTGGCAGCACCAATAGCAACGTTTTACCTGCTGCTCTCGAGGACAAGAAGCTCATGTCGAAGCACGATCAAAATGGTGATGGAAAAGTCCAGCACATTAATCATCTCCAAGATGAAGGCCAAAAGCAGGATGATCATGGCGTGATTGTGGATCAAGATGGGCTCCCCGTCGATGCGTATATGGCCAGCGATCAATTGAGGAAGCGAGTCAAGTCATCAGAGCATGAAAGGAGTGGCAGTAGTAGCGATCCTGATTTTGCCATGTCAACGGCACGTCTCGTTTACGGCATTGAGACTTATATGAACCCCGCCCTATACCAAGCACAGCCCACAGTCTGGTTACCTGAAGACGACCTTGGTATCACGCATCAACAAATGGATGAGCTTAGAAAATCAAACATCACAACGAGTGCGGAAGGTGCACGTGCTGAACATGCAGGCAAACATGGACAAAAGTCAAAGATTGTCGTTGATGAAGCCTTGTTTGAAAATGGTGGTCAAGGAATCCCTGGAGAGGCACCAACACCCAACCAATTCAGCCGTGTCAATGAAAACGTCCAAAACGCAGTACACAGTGCCAACATTGTTGATTCTTTTGCTATGACATCGTAAACCATGTACCACTTGCACTTGTATACCGCTTGCATCATCCTTTAGCTATAATCTCACTTATTGCACTTTGTCTTCCCTAAATTACTACTATATAAATACAAGAGCTTGCTCTTTACTTTTAAGCTGTAAATCTTATATGAGACATGGGAGCTATGAAAGGTGCTATGTCTTCAATCAATGGGACACTCACATCACCAGGTCTCTATTATGTACGAGGCTGATAGCCATGACGGTAGAAGCAAGTTCCAATCTTTGCATTGCAAGAATACTGTATGTACAAGATCATATTGAAAGACAAATTACGTGATAGGAAAAGATGAATGGGATGAAGGTAATTATTCACAAAATGGTAAGACATTGATGATGAGGGGATGACAAGGAGAAGTAGGGAACAACGTTGAATATTACTTTTGTACAAAATGCTAGGTTGATACACACATTAAATAGTGGTGTTGTTGGTGATGGAGGTGGATGTCGATGATGATGATGCAAATGCTCGATAACGCAATGTATGGATTATATCATCCAGATGATGGTCTTCAGAGCTGTTGTTGGCGTACGTGTTTTCGAAATAGGCCAACGTCTCATTTGCAAGTGCCATTAATTTGTCATTGTTTCCATTCTGCATGGATGATGATGTGGATGGCTGTTGCTGGGATCGCCAATATTTACGTCTTTCTGTGGGTCGAATGGGAAATGATCGGCGATACGCTTCGAGATGGCGTTCATGTTGTTGCCACAAATCGGCAACAGCGGGTCGCTTGGCAGCGTATCGTGATATGGTATCGCTTTCAGTAAATGGTGCCCATGTTGATGATGGCTCAGCTACTTTTGGTACATGTGCCTTTTCTTCAACAAGCATGAGGCTATTTTTGACATCCACCTCATCTTCAAATTTTGAATCCCGTCTTGGTGTTGTCAATGGTACGGGCTCATTTATCGATGGCTGAACGTCATTATTGGTCGTCGTTGGTGATGATAATGGCTGCGAGGTGACAAGCACTACTTGGACCACTACATGTCCGCAAAGCCAAATCCATAGCATGCT
Source organism: Lichtheimia ornata (assembly GCF_029851405.1). Classification (NCBI taxonomy): domain Eukaryota; kingdom Fungi; phylum Mucoromycota; class Mucoromycetes; order Mucorales; family Lichtheimiaceae; genus Lichtheimia; species Lichtheimia ornata. Next base: position 207,491 of record NW_026695345.1, read on the forward strand.
GATAACCAGGTGTTGACAAGGATGTGGATAGTGTTGTTTTTTGGGCTGTTGATCCTTCATCAGCTCATCACATGGGCTGACTGGGCTGATTGGAGGAGTTGTTGAGGTCGTTGAGATAAGTGAAGAGCAATCCAAAGATGATACACATGATCCATTGTTTACGCTACTGCTATCAGTGCTCAACGATGAGTCGTTATCAAGGATGCTACTGGCAGATTGCATGACATCGACGTATACTGGCACAGATGGCTGCTGCAATGAGCTATTACTAGTGTCATTTCGATTGTCGTTAATTTGAACCACCGTTGATGGGTTGGTACCAAGGCGATAAATGGTTGACCACCATGATGGGTTTTGTGTACGTTCCAAGGATGATGAAGACGATGGTGCAAAAACGGATCCCAAAGAAGATACAAGCGGCTGATGCAAGATGGATGAATAGCTGTTGACTGAAAATAAAGAATACCACGGCCGCTCTGAATTAGTGGTGGTGATTATGGTTGGGGATATTTGTTGCTGTAGTGAATGCTGCTGTTTCACTACCAATGACCTGTCCATGGAAGGAATAGTGTTGCTTAGATAACTTGGGTGTTGACGCAGATGATGTAAACGATGGTGTGGGGAAAAGAGATACGAAAAAAAGATACTTTGAAATGGCACATGAGCAAGTGAAGCACACAGCAACGTTTTGCAACTTTGTCTCCCTAATTTTTCATTGAAGGAAAGGTTCCTGACTTCCCACTACCTGATACGGCAACGTACTTTTCGCTTAGAGAAATAAGCGTACGCCGCACTCCTTTCTCTTGAAAGCAACTATGCATTAGCTTCCAGACAAAGCAGGATGATTTTTCACCTTGCATATCTCAATCTTTCTCATGACGCATTATCCTCAAGGTTACACATAAATGAAGCTGATTTGACAGCATGGATGAAGGATCGGCGCTTTTTCATACTTGAATTTGACAATCCACAATCACCGATATGGTACCAAATATGACAATGGTCCATTTCCCAAGACATCCAACAAGGAAAATACAAGAAAAGAAAAAGAAAGTAGTTGCACCTCCTTGCGTAATCGTTTTAAAAATACAATCACCACTATCTCATGACCCATTTTCTCCTCGAAATCCTGTTCTTGATATAAGGAGCTGCATTTCATCCTATTGCAAGCTGCAAATTTTTGACATGATATGGTCGGACCATCCATACACAAATAACGCACACACGCACACACACACATACACGCACGCACAATAAAGTACTAGTGAATGATAGCTTTAGGAGCTAGATAAGGTTTGAGGAAGGGAGAAGCCAAAAAAGTGAGTGAGCTTGTGATACCTCCTTGACCCTCTTTGTTACTCCTGATAGAGTAAAAGGGATCAGCATCGGAGAAAGGAGAGCGTTTGATCTGTGAGGACCCTTACTTTGATGCTGCTCCTGCCTTGAATAGCAGCGAAGAGCAAGTGCCTATTCCTCTTACTCCCCCTACGAAGCCCCTTTATTTCCATAAAATCTCATTGGCGATCATGTCTTGGACATTGAGAGGTTGTGCAGGAGCTACCTGTTGACCTATTGAATGGAGTTTTGAACATCACAAGAACACACATAACACGTGTATTGGTGATGTGGATATAGCGCTCGGTCACCTTAAACAAAAAAAGCAAGGATAGTGGATGAGGAGGCAATAGTATGCTGAAATGAGAAACGCGCACAGATCAAAAAATGAAAAGGGATGAAAAGCACCAAGCAAAAGATGGCCATATGGGAAGACATTTGGATCACAGGCCACCGCATATCACATTTGCCTATGTGGTCTTGTTGCTTTGCTTGTAACCTTACTTTTTAGCAGTAAGCGGCGTGTCTTGTTGTAAGTCCGTATATACAATGCTATTGGAGGCTCGTCTCAATATTGATGGTACATGGTGGTTAAGGCACAATTTAGTCGTATACGTTGTTGACCGAACAACAAGAGAGATGTTCACTTCTACGGTAACCTGATGCTACGTGGCTAAAATTAGGCTTTGGGATTCATGTGACTTTTGGCTTTATTATGTTACTTCCTTTTTGTGATACATTGGCCATTACAGCGTTAACATAAAAACATCCTTCAAGCGTGGTTAATGGTATAAGAGATGCAACGTTTTGATATGGAGCCAATTAAGCCAGCGACTTTATGACTCTTTGAAATTGGGGATTCGTGGCAAAACAAGAAGTATGCATGCCTAAGAGTGTGGCACATGCGTGTTTCAAACAATGTGATTATGGGGTGACGGAACAACCGTTTCAATTTCCATGGACCCTGGCATCATGTGTATGGTGCACGGTTCTTGTCTACGTAGCAAGTTGTGCTTTCCCGTACAAAGCTGCAACACGGATTAATGCACGCATACTAGCCCATCTATGTTTTGATCTCGTGTCTCATCCTCAGCCGGCCCTTTTCTTTACTGCTCTTGTGGATAGTGCATAATGCTTGCCCCTCTTCTTTCAACATCAGCGTTGCATTATACCAGTAACAAAGCATCCTAATAGCGAGATCACTCGAAGAGCTTGGTTGTATGCAGTTTAAATACGAATACGTCGATGGCCATACCATATTTATCTCCACCAAAAATCGGCGTTGCATGTGTGCATTTTTGTGTGTGTGGGTGTTTTAAGCATTCAAAAGGAGAAAGTAGCCGAACATGTTTGACCCATATTTACATTGCGCAACCAAATAAAAATGTAGACAAGGGAGATGCTGAACCACAATGATGGAAGAAGGCAAGATAGGCTGTGCATGTTGTGTAGAAAGGAGGCTAAGAAAGCAAGGAGGAGGGGCTCTACTCAAAATACGACGACAATGACGGATGACAAGGCAACAATGATCACGACGGAGCAATCAACAACAGGTGTCGGTTGATGCAACGAATAGGAGGAATGATGTTTTTTGCCATCGTTCAACGACAAGTCTGCATGCATTGCAATCCTCGTCGTTCCACTACTTCTTACAGCCTCAGCCTTTTCTCTCTTCTCTTTCCTCTTTTTCCCTTTTCTTTTCACTCACCACCACCATCATCATCATCATCTCGTAAATTTCCTAATATCTTAACCTGTTTTATGCAAGCCTGACTATTCCTCCATGAAGCTGCAAGTATTTTTGTCCGATGTTCTTTCCACCGCCGAGACTAAATCTCTGTTTTCTCTTTTACAATGTCACCTAGTCTTAAACCTTGTTCCTCGCCATATCCTTTAACTACAACCACTAAAGACGCAGAAGGCATTAGCCAACAGCAGCCAACCGTTTCTACCAGTATAAAAACCGCAACCAGCACAAACCATCACAACTCATGTCGTGCAACCACAACAACAAAAACAATGGACACCATACCCCGATTCTTTTTTCCCTTTGGTAAACCAGTAGTTCCAGAAGAGCGAGAGTGCAGAGATCGTAAAATCATGGTTAGTGATGTTCATACCTTTCTGCTTTCTAATGCCCCTTTTCTTTTCTCCTATGTCAAAATATGATTGCACATTCGCTCATACTCATCCATGCACTTTCACTATACTGCCGCCACCCTTCATACGTTAGTCAATTGTCCGCCAGCTTTATGGCTATCAGCCCTTTCTACTAGAAACGCAATTTGTGGCCATTACACGGACATGCGATCTACCTCGATATATGAGCATCGCGCTCTTTCGTCGAATTGATTCAATGCATGATCGTAACGAGAAGGTTACCTTTGAACAATTCATAAGGCAAGTCAACCCAAAAAGTGCCGTTGCAACAAGCGCTCACAATGCTTTACAGCGGCTGGACCGAATTGTCACATAATCGATACAATGATGAATCCCTCTTCTTCAACATCTTGAAGAAGCCTAATTGCTCTTGGATATTACCAGAAGATTTCCTACCAGTACTTGAAGGTAGGGTACAGGAGCACCAACGAAAGATGAAACTGCAAAGCGTACATTTGTGTTTGCAGCCCATGTTTCTATGCCACTTACTCATGTCACATACTTTTACTCACCTACGCCACAATCGGCTTTGCATATTTAGATATTGTTTTGCATCATCCAGGATTACGTTTTTTAGCCGACAATCCCATGTTTCAAGAACGTTATAGTACGTATGCTTCATCCACTACCACAATAGCTTTCATCGTCATGGACCATTAACCCACCACCACCATCATCAGTTGAAACTGTGATTTGCCGTCTTTTTTACGACGCTCATTGTCCCAGTGGCAAAATGAGCATGCCCCAGTTTAGAAAAAGTGGATTTACACGCATGATCCAAATGCTCGGGCCCCACGTGGATTTAAACACGGTATGATCATAAGCTTAAATTGTTTACTTTATGCAATTTCGAGTAGCACAAAGGTGGAAATTGGTACTCAACCATGCTTTGTAGACCCGCAACTGCTTTTCCTATAAGCACTTTTACGTCATCTACTGCAAGTTTTGGGCTCTGGACAGCGATCATGACCTCATTATCACCGAATCCGACTTGGCAAAATACAATCAAGCTGCCCTAGGCACGCGTATCGTACAATGCGTTATGCAAAATGGGCGCATCTCTGCATTTGCTCGTGACACCTCTGATGATGATGGTGGTACCACTACTTCTTCTATAGCACAAGATTCGGCAGCTTCCTTGAGCTATTTGGATTATATTTGTGAGTTGTGTGATGCCTCTTAAGCATTTGCTATACCTATCCTCATCATGCAATGTGCTCCTTTATATGTTAGGGTTCCTTCTTTCCGAAGTAGACAAAAGCACGCCTATGGCTATCGAGTATTGGCAAGTACAGCTAAGCATATCCAATACACGTCCATGAGCTAATGATAAAAGCTTATAGGTTTCGATGCTTGGACACTGATGGTGATGGTGTCTTGTCAGGCTATGAGCTGGCTCAATTTTGGCAAGAACAAGAAACAAGGTAAATCGTCAACACCAAAAGCTACATGCAGCCGAATTGTTGCTTGACATTCCAAATTTAGACAACGTTTCTATGGGGTTAATGATGATGACCATATTCAATTTCAAAACATTCTATGTCAAATGTGAGTGCGTTATACAACAATGATTCAAGCGTATGTATAATCATATACGCAACTCGGGCAGATTTCATTGTTTAGCATAGTAACCCCCTTTTTCTTTGTTTGCAGGAACGATTTAATCCGACCCACTATTCCCGGTCAATTTCAACTCAGAGATCTGAAACGCAATGGTTATCTTGCAGAGCGCTTTTTCGATACCTTTATCAACTTTGACCGCTTCCAAGTACATGAATCATACCAAGGATCGATTCGTGCAAAGCGTGATCAAGAAATGGAGCGATTGCGACAGCAATCTGATGACCTACTTGAAGATGACCTATCCTTGTTGGATGATAACCTTGGTTACTTTATGATAAGGTAAGGCTTTTGCTCTCACTAACAACATGGCAAGTATATACATTCAACTTACGTTGTCACCACAAGTGATTGGTGTGCATACGCCGAGCTTGAATACCAGCAACTTTTGCTCAATGAGCGTCAAGAGGCCACGTGGGATGAGGATGAGGATGATGAGCCATACGAAGAGGAAGATGAGCTTGAGCAGCAAGTTGCAGCAGATGACTATTATGACGACGAACACAATGAGCATGAAGGATACAGGGGTATAGCAGCATTACCATCGGAAGATGACCCGAAAGCAGAGGAGCAAGATGATGATGATGATGGTGATACGACTACAGACGACGACGAGTCATCCGAGAACACCGACGTAGCAGATGATGATGGCACAATCGAAGATAGTAGCACCAGCAGCAGCAGCACAAGTGATCATGAAAGTGACACAAGCGCACCGACAACACCGACTAAAGAGCCTGTGCTTCCAAATTCTATTAGCCAAACAAAGAAAGCACAACAACAACATCATCACCATGAAGCCTCTTGGTTATGGCAAGCACATGAAGAAGATGCCGAAGAGAATGAAGAGGAACGTGAAGATAGAGCAGCTGAGTGGATTTGGTGGTTGTCAAGGCAACGGCTTTCAGAGACAACAACCTGATCATCATCACAGATACCCTCCCTCATATAATTTCTTTGTCAAATTCATACCCTGTGTTCAATTTTCAGACACACACAACGTGGCTTTCTTTCTTTCTTGAAAACGTGATACAATGTGGGACAAGGAGAACGGGGCGAGATATGACGTGCAATAGTGTTGGTTTTCTGTTCCGAATCTTATTCTATGTTGCTCCTTCCCAACACCATTCCTGTGACCATGTATATAATTTTAATGGTAGGGGCATGTGCTTTTCGAGTGCTTTTGTGCCCATGATGGTGGGTTTGTTAAATGATCGTGAGGAGTGTGTAAGAATAATAAAGCTCATTTGCTGTATAATTCATTTACTCTATATTATTACAGGTTACTCGGTTTGCAACGTTGCCTTTACTGGTTACACGATCCCGTCAAACCATTAGCCAAGACTACTTGCAACACAACTCAAATTGGCCTGTTCACAACACCACATGCAATGATCAAGGGCGTAGAGTACTTTAACACACACACGCATGATCACGTACAGGTGTCATTGTTGCGATGATAGCCTGCATATGCGATGATGAATGGATTCTTTATCTAATAGAACAATGAGCGTGGTTATTGTTTTGTTGGGGGAGGGTAAAGTGTGAGGGAGCGGACGTGGATGCGATCAAAGTGGGTTGATGTCGTCTGAGTACAGGATCAGATGCCATTTTCTTCTCCCTTACTTTCGGCAGCACACAAGCCCAATAATTTCTTTGGTCGGCCATTGGGCTAAAGCAGATGATGCCAATACATGATGCTTATTCCCGCTCACATGGCTGTGTGTAGAAAAATGACGACAGGGCCCTCTCACACGAGCAAAGATGATGAGAACGCACAAAACTCCCTGCCACAGCACCAGCCATATATAATATCCCCCACCATAATGCGTTTTTTCTTTGACTGTTATACATCTTTTTGTCCACAAACTCATTTTTTCACCCACCCACCCACCACTTTCACCACTCGAAGCGCCTTATCGGCCTCTATGGTGCCGTTTTTTCTTTAACCAATCTTATCGACGTTGTGTTCCTTTCCTACTGCTACTGTGAATCCATATAAACAAAAATGACATTGGCCGCCTTGTCCTATATCCCTGCCAGTGGTTTTGATGACCATTCCAGCCGCTGGCAAAAAAAGAGATTCTCCCTGTTTGGTTCATCTGATACTTACGACACGATGCGACGACAACGACGACATTCATCCTCACCCATGGTTATCGCAGCAGCCACTGAAAAAATTGTTAAGCGACATCATCATCGTGTGGAAGTGGTAGAGGATGAAGTTGCATGCGATGAACTTACGGCACGCGAATTTGCAGAGATGGCAGGCATTAAGACTATTGCCTCAGAGTCATCATCATCATCCTCATCACACGATGCATGCTCTTTGGAAGACAATGAACATCGTCTCAATATCTGGGATCAAGAATTTTGGCAACCTATCCATACCAGCAAAAGTATGTCGATCACCTCTTCCCCAACACCAATTCACAGTATCAGCAGCAACATCGATCAAAAGAAGAAGCGGCATCGAAATAGTGTCATCACCAAAGGTCGTTTCCAAATTGTGCTTGGCGACCAAGAAAATGATACCAGTAGCCTTCAATCAGTGCCCTCTTCTACATCCACCGTCGTAGAATGGAAACGTAAACGATCCATGTGAAAACGACACGTGCACACAGTAGTACATGCGACGATAGCCGATGATGGCTTTTGATTCCTTTTGACTACATCTCTATCTCTCACACATACTTCAAGGCCGGTGTCCTTTAAACTTTCATTATGCTTTTTTTTTCGACCACTCCATTATGTGCATCACTCACCCAGCCGGTTTTTATATGCTTTGTCTTTTTTATCATCTATGTTGTAATACGCATCCCTTTAGCTATCGTGCCATTTTATGTATCATGTATGTTCTTTAATTGAAGGAATGGAAACAGGCTCTTTCTCTACATCAACTTTATTATTGCATGTGTGGGGGGGTTATCTTGACTACTTCTGGTATCGAGGGAATTGAGTGTATATGGCATGGATGATGGATCATGTATCAAGAAACGCGTATCTCGTTATAAAAGCGACAAAGGAAAGTGTGTTGGATGTGTTGCGTGGATGCTGCATAAGTTCTCTTGAATGGATGTGACAGTCGTGTCGAGGTTGGGGGGCGCGTAAAGCGCGCTCAGTGCGCGTGAGTACTCCTCTTTCGTTCTTCTTCTTCACCACACCCTTCAACATGAGCGCCATGGACATTGACCCACCTGAAAAGCCTGTCGTCAAGAACAAGGGTAAAGGACGAATGGTCGCCACTGGATCCCCTGATTCGGATCATTTGCCTTGGTAATTGTCGTCAGCATGTACAGTACACCCATTGCGAATGCAAGTTGACACACTCTTTCTTTTTCGTAGGGTTGAAAAGTATCGTCCAAAGAATCTTGACGATCTCGTCTCTCAACGCAACATTACGTCTACCTGTAAGAGTTCAAAGTGTCAAGGTTCAACTACTTGTTCAAGCTAACAATACGTTATATATAGTGGAAACCTTTATTGACGAGAATCAACTCCCACACTTGTTGTTCTATGGTCCTCCTGGTACAGGCAAAACTTCAGCTATCTTGGCATGTGCTCGTAAACTCTATGGAGACAACTACAAATCAATGGTGCTTGAGGTAGAGTATCAAGGAAAAAAGTTGTTGAGATTGGGGTTGCCATGAAGTAGTGCCGCTGACACAAGAAAACAACGTTAGTTGAATGCATCTGATGATCGTGGTATCGACGTGGTACGAGAACAGATCAAGAGCTTTGCCAGCACACGCACCATTTTCAATTCGGGTTTCAAGTTGATCGTGTTGGATGAAGCTGATTCCATGACAAATCAAGCCCAAGCTGCTTTGCGTCGAGGTACGGTTAATAAGATGCGAATGAGGAAGCAACATCGTGAGTAATGTATGATGATAATAGTGATTGAAAAGTACACCAAGAACGTCCGTTTCTGCATCATTTGCAATTATGTGAGCAAGATTATACCAGCGATCCAATCTCGTTGCACGCGTTTTCGATTTGCACCTCTCAAGCTAGACCAAATAGAAGGACGATTAGACAAGGTCGTGCGATCGGAAGGGTAAGTGAGAGGATGTGAGATAAGGTTAAGGCACATGTCTAATTATTTTCGGCATGTTATACAGAGTTAATTTGACAGAAGATGGCAAGAAGGCGCTGATCAAATTGTCTAAGGGTGATATGCGAAGGGCCCTCAACATTCTTCAAGCATGCCATTCTGCGTACGAGCGTGTCGACAGCGCCGCTATCTACAATTGCACTGGCCAGCCCCATCCTGAAGATATCGAACGTGTGGCGAATTGGCTTTTGACAGAGAATGACTTTAACAAGGCTTATTCAAGTAAGTTGTCAAGACGTATGTGAGAGATCCTTTTGATTGATATGGGTATCATTATTGTAGGCATCGGGAATTTGCAAAGGGATATGGGATTATCATTACAAGACATCATCAGCGAGGTGTACAACTACATACTTGGTATCGATATTCCTGCAGCGACCTATCAACATCTCTTGGAACAGTTGGCCGAGTTGGAGTAAGTGATAGCGGCGATTGTACCAGAAAATAGTCTAATCTTGACGGTTGAAATCTAGATATAGGCTAGCAGAAGGGGCCAATGAAAAAATCCAACTAGGTGCCCTGTTGGGAGCATTCAAGATGGGTATCAAGAAAGCTGCAACTGCTTGACGTGACCATCCCTATTGCAGATAGTTCATTCACACGCTCTCTTACACACATGTACATCTACGACAATCCTCAGCACATGAACTCACACATACGCCATGTTCTCAAATATATATATATGTATATGCATACCATTCATCACGTTCTTTGGGGAGTATCGGGATTAAAAGGCATCGCTATTGGGTAAAAGTGCTTATCTGCATGGGCAATGGTTTGCATCATTGGATGGGTAAGTGATGTGAGATGCGATTCTTACATGCATATATACGATGGGGGCGTCTAGAATGTGCATGATAAACCCACATCTATGATCGATGCTATGCAGGTGGACGATACATATGATAGATTAACAGCGCTGTTTTACATGTGAAATATCAGCTTACTCCATAAACAGATGCAAGTGAGGGTCGTCAGGAATGCATAGTAGTGAGTGCGTGCCCCAAAGGGGAAAGCTACACAAAAAGAAATCGCGTAGAAATGAGGAGGAAGGGGACCAGAAAGACTATAAAGAACCCTAACCTCAGCAGCAGCAGCAGCATCAGCACCCGTCCCGAGTCGCGTGAATCATCATTAGCACCTCTCTTTCTTTCCTTTTTATTTCATTCGTGTATCCACTTGAATATTCAAAAGTGATCCTCGATCCATCATCTCCTCTTTTCTCGTGTTGAGTGTGTGTGGTATGGACATATCCGACTTGTGTACTTCTCCCACTACCGAGGAACACGATTCACCACATAGCCAACAGCAGCGGCAGCAGCAACAGCAGCAGCAGCAGCTTGACAAGTATGTACTGCTCGACCTTTTTTATTGCTCCATTGATCTCATTGCAATCAAGCCACAGTCCTCATGCTTCACCGATCTTGAGTCAACACTTGCCAGCACCACATACATCATCATCGTCATCATCACATGACCCATTTGATTCCTTAAACACGTCTTTTTCAAGATATCCATCTGATATTGGCGGTAGTCGAAGTACAGGAACGACACAGCAGCAGCATCCATCAACGAATAATAATCCAGGATCATCACCCTATGCAAGGTCATCCGGTATGAAGGATGTAGGTATACGCTTGTTAATCATAGTAGTATTGATTATAAGATGGCTATCGATTTAGGTGATTGAACAATGTGAAGTGCTATGCAACACGCTGGACATGTTTCGCAATCGAGATCCAAGGGCTCGTTCCAAATCCGACATCGACATTGTTTCACAGACTGCGGGGCGCTTACTCTCATCCTTGCTATCCCTTCAGGGTCAAACGACATCATGTGCACCTTCCTCCCCATCAACTACCACTGACATTAACAAGGAGGTATACGCTGACTATCCCATATCCATCTCAATTCGCTCGCTTATCGATTCGTATGCATGTGCAGGTGACCCGTCGTTCGTCCATTCCTCTCTTTCAGGTTAGACAGCATCATCAAGACCCCGCCTTGAAACATCCTAGTACTAGCTCTTCTTCCTCAACCACAAACACTAGACGTCGTGCGGTAAGAATGGGATAATAACAAATATACAGGGTATTGACAAGCTCATTAATGTTATTTTCCCTATGCTAACATGAAGAAACGAAGCATGGCAGGAAGACGATGTCACTCATGCCACACCACCGAAACACCCGAATGGAGACGAGGACCCGATGGAGCAAGAACCTTGTGTAATGCTTGTGGTTTACGTAAGAAGAAATGGGAGAATACATATGGATGATGGATTGAATCGGGTCGTATGGTTTAACGCGTATTTCTGTTTATGCAGATTATGCAAAACTTGTAAGAAACGGGTCGCTTGGTCATACGCAAACAACCGATCAACAGCAACACTTGCCTCAGGATAGTGCTTCCCAGAGCCAATACAGTGGTTTTCCACCTCCACCTCCTCCAACGCTTAGCAACACCAGTCATCATCATCATCATCGCATCCCTGTTGCATCTCCTTTTCCTAGCAGCAACAATAACTACGCATATGGGCCAAGGGAAAATGATCAGCATCCACCGCCGTGTATTCCCGATGAGGGGTCAACGAGGCACCAAAGCAGCAGCAGCAGCAGCGGCAGCATGACTTTGCACACCATGATGGATGAAGAGATAGGGCGTCGTGACCAGTAAGGAAGGGAAGAAATGCAGCATACATGCAATGTCAATCGCGATTATCCATACAATCGAGGAGCCATAACCTTGTTATCCTCCATCACCGCCGCCCCTTAACTCTCCCTTTTTGTTTATCTTCCCTTTTAACCTTTTCCGTGACCTTAATCTCCCACTCGTTTATCATCATCTTTCGATTTACGGAGGTGAACTCTCGCCTTCACATTCACACACACACACAAATATTGTCTCTTCTTTTGCCAAGCAACATTATTATGGGTCGTCTATACGTGGTGCATGTGTATGTGTCGAAAACATCTCTCTATCTGCAAGACCATAGGGTACCAACCAAATGTGTGTTTTATATGCATGTGCATTCGTTCTTTTATCCAGTTGTATGCATTCTTGTACTATTTCTTAATACACCTACAGAAAATGACTCATCTATGTGCACCCATTGAGCGTGAAAGAACACATGACCGGTTGTTATTACTGTTGACTATGGACCCTGTGTGTGCGTCATTATAATGATATGCATAATACACGTGATGCGTAGAGTGTTTTAGGATGGATGATGGTGTCAACAATAACAACTACTTGGCTTAGGGGGTCTTGTGTAACATGCATCAGGAATCTCCTCCACTTGCCAAGCATGCGTTAGCTGCGAGACGCCAAGTGTTCATTAAATTACTTAAACACACACACACACACACACACACCCATATCATTTCATGCATCAAAAAGGTGTAGTTGTATACTCGGCGACCAGGCCGAAGGAAATGCCAAGGTCTTCTTCATTATGTCTTATACTCGCTATTAGTATTGATTGCTAGCTGACGTGGCTGGGGACCATTCGGTGACAGCAACATGATGCGGGATTTCTTATATAAAGCTTGTTTCTTTATCTTTGAGTGGGGTTTCTCTCATCATCGCTATGAACATACAGCATTCAGTGGTCGGCTTTTACGAGTCATACGTTGCTCCTTGGTGGACAAGCAGTAAATTCAATGACGTGTATCACATCCTGACACGGCACAAAAAGGTATCAATCTCAGCTGCTGCTGCACTCGTGGGCCTGTGTTTCCTTTACGACCGCGCTTTTCGACCACCACGCAATCTTCGCCACATTCCTCATGTCGCATTCCCAACCTATGTATTGGCTGTCATGAGAGGAATGCAGCCCAAGGACACAGCTCGCTCCATCACAATGCCGGCTGCTGCACGATCGCTACATGGCTTGTATTTGGTAGGTCTATTTCTTTGCTCAGTGTCTCACTTTGTACTTACGTCCCATATTAGCGCTTTGATCACAATGGATGGGCTGTCCATGTTACTCGCCCCGATGCCATCAAACGGGTGTTGCTCAAAACAGGTTGGATCCCATTAACGTATTTATCACGGCATTGTTCTAATAGTGGCATCATTTGTAGATCTATTCCTAAAGATCGACACTGCCAAGAACTTTGAAAACACGTTGACAGGCAAGGTTGTTGCAGGTCCCAATGTAGCCTTTTTGACCGGGGATCGATGGAAGGCACAACGGAAGGTAAAGGGATGAAGCAATATCATAGGACGCGATATCAATGATTGTTGTTCATTTTAGATTGCAAACCCTGCATTCAACCGGTCGATGCCAGTACAACTATTTGGGCGTCTTTCTCAGAAATTGATACATGTCATGGATCAATCAATCGACCAACCTATTGAGATCCTCCATTTTGTGGAACGTTACACGCTTGATTCAATTGCCATTGCTGGCCTAGGTAACATCCAGTTTTCTTTCCCCGCTTATGTATCAGTGATACTAACTGACAACATCTCGTTCAATGTAGATTACGACTTTGATGCTATTGGCAACCCTGATTCAGAATGGATGCAACGCTATTTGCGTATCACTCAAGCAATCGAAGATCTTCCTTTCCTTCTTTTTCCTATTCTGGACAATCCGCGATTTGCAAGCCTTGTGCCTAGACGACGACGTGCCCACCAAGATGTCGATGCTTTTTTGGCGATGATTGATGGAGTGATTGAACGAAAACGTGCCTTGTTGAAGGAATCTGGACGTGACTTATCCACTATACCGCAACGTGAAAAGGATCTATTGACTCTCCTCATTGAAGCTGAGAGTGATGAGAATGGCTATTTGACTAACGAAGAACTCAGGGTAAGTAAAAAGACGTACATTGGATTGTATAAAATGGGATCGCTGATCATTTTGCATAAAGAGCAATGCAGCTGCCTTTTTCATTGCGGGTCATGAAACCACGTCGTCGGCTTTATCATCGATTATGTACTATCTCGCAGCTCACCAAGTATGTTGTTATAGTCTCTTTATTGTATATGCTATGCTAACATGTCTTTCATGAAAGGATGTACAAGAGAAGGCAAGGCAGGAGGCCATTCGTATTTTGGGTGATGAGCCAAAGGATGAGATGCCTACACTTGAACAGCTAAAGGACGTGACATACATCAACATGGTTATCAAAGAGGTATGATCAACAACTATCCATGGTAAGAAAAGGGACCCTCATTGACCCTTTTTTTTTAAACCAGGCACTACGAATGAGCCCACCTGGAACCCAAATAATTGCCCGAGAAGCACAAGAAGACACCGAATTGGCAGGAGTGTTCATCCCAAAGGGAAGATTAGTAGCTGTCGATCTATACGAGTTGCAGCATAGTCCAGATATTTGGCGTGACCCTGAAGTATTTGATCCTGAGCGCTTTGCACGTGGCGGTGAAGCAGAGCAAATGGCAGGCAAGGGCTTGACATGGATTCCATTCTCGAACGGAGCTCATCAGTGCATAGGTATGTGTATGAAACAAAAGAGTAGTGATGTTGCCATGGTTACTTATCCCTATGGTTACTTGTAGGCATGAACTTTAGTCTTGCTGAACAACGAGTGCTGCTTTTAATGCTTTGTAAGTTGACTTTTACTCGTGCCACACGATAGATCATTAACTCTTTCATCTAGTACGTAAATACAAGTGGTGCCTTCCAGACGACAGCATGCATAAGGATGGATTGGTTACATATGGCTTTGGCATCATTCTTCCCAAGGACCTGAAGCTGTCATTTGAGAAACGATATTAGCATTAACAGCCATAGTAGCATCTCCCTCAATATGATGATCCATTGTATAAAGATGTTGCGAACGTGATGTGCTCATTTGAAATTGCTGTATTAGGTTTTAAAGCATGATGCTGTTGTGCGGATGGTTTGAGTGGTTTTATTCTATATGAATATGTGTGTGTGTGTGTGTGTGTGTGTGTGTGTTTATGGAAATGGGATGATGAGGGCAATAGTGTGAGATAAAGGGAAATGGTGGATGCGTAGATAAAAGATATGCAATAAGGGTAATGAAATAAAAGGGATCCAACTGATTACTTTTGTGGTGTCGATTCCAAGGGATGGGGAGATATTCCGCCACGATATCTACTGATGGTGATGGCTAAACCTGAGGATGAGGATGCTGATGACGCTTGGCGAACAAGATCGGGTCGATTTGATGTTGGACTAGGGGCTTCCTCGTAATAGGCTTGTTCATCTTCTTCTTCCAAGTCAGGGTAAATCTCTCGGTAGCCATAGTGGATATCATCTGATAAACAAGATTGCGGTCGTCCAAGCGTGTGTAAATCGTTTTGGGGGATTGATGACGTAGAAAATGATGGTTTGCCGTGCATGAGAGGAGGAGATAGCGGTTGTGAGGAAGGGGTTGCAATGACGGGTTGTTGTGATGTGAATTGCTGGTTTGGTGTTTGTGGTGCATTAGAGGAAGTAACACTTTTGGATCGACGCCTGGTGATACCATGAGTGAGATTGGATAGGGATGAGGAGAGCTTTTGAATGGATTTACGTAATCGATCCTATAAAAACAATGAAATCAATATATGCAGTCCAAACTCTAGTTTCTTTTTCCCTTATTCTTACCATGATTGTCACCGCGTGTGTTACTTCTTCATCGGTTACTTCAACGGTCTTATAGCGTCGTGGATCAGCTTCATCCCACCAGGCTTCTGGACATTCAAGATCTTCAATGACCCAAGGGTGATGCTGCAGGGAAAGAAAAAGCCATTGAGTTAGGTGTATGTGCGGAATGTATAATCTCTCTCTCTTTCCCTCTCTCCTAATGTATCCCTTATATTTACCTTAACATCTTCCAATGTAATACGTTCTTCTGGATTCTTTGCCAATAATCTTGTTAAGAGATCCTTGAGCTCCTTATCGATATCAAAACCCATTTCATTGGGATCCGGGAACTTGAGTGGTTCGGTTGGGATCAAATCGAAAAGTTCAAACTCGGTTGCTGCGATAAATGGGCATCGACCAAAAATCAGACAGTACAAAGTGACGCCAAGGGCCCATACATCAATGGCTTTGGTGATTCGTGGTCGATTTTGAGCTCCTGAAGTATGCGTGCTATCGTTGCTGCTGCTTTGGATGCTTTGGTGATCCTCCTCAGATGTTGGACTTAGGGGCATGTCGCCTGCACAACACAACTCGGGCGCAAAAAATGCAGGTGTTCCTGCTGTTTCCGCAAGCTCTCGATCAATACGGCTACAACTCTCGGTGGATCGGTGCTGGATAACATCATCGCCGCCTGCCAACAACTCGTTAAAGTAGGAAACGCCAAAATCAGATATCTTGACAACGTGCTCATTCGTCAATAATAAATTGGCCGGCTTGATGTCACGGTGGATGATGCCTTGGTAATGCACTTTTTAAAAAGCCCAATTAGATCCCATGTCAAACATGATCAAGTATGCACTTACAATAATCCAAACCACTGACGACATCACGAAAGACACTGCGTGCTTCATCGATGGATAAGACTGGCATTTCATTCTCATCACGCCATTCAATTTCACCACCTTCCATGTATTCCAAAGCTATAAAGAAGCAAGTGTTAAAAGGATCAAGCGACATTTGACACACACACACAGCGTAACGTACCCATATAGATTTTTCTGCTTGCCGGATCATCAATCACTTCTCGTAAGCGGACGACATGTGGATGAGCGCACTTTTTGAGAATGGCGATCTCTCGTCGTATCTTTTGTTCATTCTCCTTGTATTGCGGTAGTTCAGTAGGCTTCTTGATCCCATGAGCATGATTCTGACTGTTGCCTCGAAGAAGGCTGTATCCCAATTGTCTTCGTCGCGTACGCTTATCAACAATCTTGATGGCCTATCATGCATGCAATCATTCAATCAATACCAGCCCATCACTCTCACACACACTCTCTCTCCTTCGAGCACCAAGTTACTTACAACGAGCTCGTTCGTTTCAATGTCTTCAGCAAGTTTGACTTTTCCATGGACACCTCTTCCGATCTCTTGTATGATCATGTATCTGTTGATGATCTTGTTGCCCGTGCTTGGATCATAATCCTTATTGATGGTATTGGTCATGACAACGTCTGCAGGAGGTATGTAGTGCGTTGCAGGGTGGTGCCTGGGGGATGTTATGGTTGTAGTTGAGGTGCCTGGTGATCGTGACAAGGAGAATTTGCGGATGCGTTGAGTAAGGCTGGTAGTGGAGTGGTGGTCATTAGGTGGGTATAGTGGTTGATAGTGTTCTCTGGATCGTCGTACTGTTAATCGACTTGGTCGTGAAGAGGGACTTTTCATGTCGTTGTTGTTGCTGTTTGTTGTAGTTGTCGTTGTTGTGGTAGGGTGAGCTGGTGATTGCGGTGGTGGAGGAGGAGGAGGAGAAGTAGTGTAGACAAGGCTATCGGCACTCTTCCAGGGCATCAGTGAATGGCCGTTCAGGAACATTGACGTATCCTTTTCATTGTGAGGTATGCTTTGACGACGTTGAGAGAAATAAGCTGGAGAAGGATGTTCTGGCATGGGAGATAAGTCTTTTGTGCTTGCTGATGACGGGTACATTATGGGAGAAAGGGAGAGTGAGAGAAAGAGGGGTGGGGGAGCGTGAAAGAGAGATATGAACGTGATTGTGTTGCGGAAGAAGAACCTGATTCACACATAAATGTCTTTTTTAGAGCATATGTTTTTGTTGACCTTGCATCGCCTTCCCCCTTTTCCTCTCTCATTCTCTTTTTTTCTTTTTTCTCTTCTCTTTTTCTCTTTCTTTCACTCCACACACATACACACATACACACACTTGATCATGCGTTTCTTGTTTACTCTGTTGTTACTATTGACAACGTCCTCCTCCATCATTCATGTGGTTGTGCACGCAACCATCCTTGTCACTGTAAGTCATCCATTTGATCTTTCTTCTTTCCTGTCATCACACCCGCATTCATTCATTCATTTTTCTCTTTCTAGTCCTCAAACACGACTTTTGTGGATCATCCTGCAGCATTTGGTCCAAGGTTATCTGAGAATGGGAAAATCGGCTATCTTGTCGAATCCAAGCATGATCCTACCGGTTGCAGCATTGTCGAGCCACCTTGTGATGATTGGATCGCCCTTGTTCAAAGAGGTGGATGTTCGTTTATCACCAAAGTAAGAAACATGCAAAGGAGTGGAGCATCCGCTGTAGCCGTCGGTGATCCTGAACATCCTGGGCGTTGGATTACAATGTATGCACCTGGTAAGTTTTAAAAGCCATCAAGAAGGGGTTTGATGGTTAAACAAGGAGGAGGAGGAAAGAGAGACAAGAGCCACACGGTGAGATCACCGGGTAGCGTGTGTACACTTATGCTACGTTCATTTTCACACTCACACACAAACCATGTGAACCCTATAGGCGATACATCAGACGTCTTGATCCCAAGCGTATTCTTAGCTCAAAGGGAATACCTTGCTCTCTTGTCTCTTGCAAGCTTGGCCAATGCACCCTTGCAGGTACACATGCAAGTCGATGATTTTATTTCATGGTAAGAAGCCAACCGATCTTTACCGGCTCCTCAATCATGATTTCTTTCTTACCATCCATATTAAACTCAGGCCACTCATTGATGTCCTCATCATTGTCATTGTATCACCCACCATCATGCTTTTCTTTATTTACATCTCTTGGCAAATTCGACAAAGACAACGACGACAACAAGAATTGGCTCCTTACGACATGGTCTCTCGTCTTCAACTCAAAAAGTTCAGCCATGAAAAAGTCAAAGAGAATGAAAGGGAAGAATGCGTCATTTGCTTGGAAGACTATCAAGAAGGCGAAGATCTCCGAGTGTTGCCGTGCCAACATGACTTCCATGCAGCATGTGTAGATGCTTGGCTCACGACGCAAAAGAAATTCGTAAGTCGGATCACAAAAACCATTACCATGATCTATCTAATACGTTCATTGTTTTCATAGTGTCCGATTTGTAAACGAGATATCTCATCCAACACTGTGTACAGACCCAACAGCGAATTTACACCACTCTTGGATGCTTGAGCTATTTACAATTTACCGCCACTCAACCCGCGTACATATATACCCAATCTCCTTATCCCCACCAGCCAGCAGCAGCAGCAGCAGCATTGCGTCAATTGCACCATATTTGTCATCCTCTTGTATAGCACCTGTAGTAATCTTGCTCCTGAAGTTAAAAAAGACAATCACTCCACATTCACTCATTCACACATATACATCCATCCACACGCATATCCACCAACCCCCATTCCATGTGTACATTAGCCATTATATAAAGAAGGTAAAAGATTCTCTACTACAATACCCACATCCATTGCCTTTTACTTTTAGAGTCATTGTGAATCATCCTTTTTTGGTTGTTTGGTTGGTGGTTGGTGGTACTAACACAAAAATTCTCGGAACCGAATCACCGAAGAAAGCTACCTGTCTCTTTTGTTGTTGCCTGATAATGAACCTAAAACCAGCGCCATTGTAAGCAGGGTGCTTTAGCTTGTTATTGATTGAACAGGGGGTGGTGGGAACACCATCATCATCATCACATCATCGTCATCCTCCTCCTTGCACATTGTCACGATCTATGATTTTTTAGCTCGAATGATCAACATCATTTGTCTACAATGGATAAGTTAGACGCTCAAAACAAGGAGGACATGCATACGTCATGAGCAAATAGCAAAGAGCTAAAATAGATCATATCTTGGCAACACGTAATTTACAGCACTATTGACACCGTTATAGTAGTGGCATGGTAAAACATACGATTGTCTTCAACAAAGTGCATCCTATGTGACGCTGCATAAAATTTACACATGCACACACACACAATGCAGCACCTGCATGCGTATCACTGCGTGATCATGCATGAAGGGGGTTGAATGGAGAAGTAAATATACCCATAGTTGTAGAAAAGATGTATCGATATGTATTTGCATGACCCACCATGGCCTATGATTAACGATATGACAATGCTAATGGTGCCATTGTTCCTTTCTCCCACAAATGGCTATTGATACCACCCTCCAAATATATACGCATCCATGCCAAAGCGCACGTCTACATAGTATTCATGTGACCTTCCCAATAAGGTATTTACAACAAAGGCTTTGCCACGAGATCCAATCACTGCACAACATAATGCATGAATTCACTGTAACTGTGTGTGTGCGTGTGAAGTCTACTTTTCAAATTCCCAACATTGACAAACGAGGGAATGACACAAATAGAAAGTAAGATCAAATAGGGGATCAGGAACACTAATCATTGTTGACGGAGGTCATACATAAGGATGAAGGATACATTTACACAGCACAGCTGTTAATTTATGATAAAACATCTATGGGAGTAATGATGGAGGAGGTGGGGAGGGGGATTGCCAAAGATGAATGATTTGTGCTAAGATGAAGGGAACAATTCACGATACTTGGGTGTTCGAGAGAAACGAGGCACTAAATCTTCTGCGAGGATACGACAAATTTGATCATTGACGCGATCATAAAGCTGGATGGTCATTTCGATGATGGCATCGGCAGGATCTCTTACGGATACCGTTGCCATGGTGATGGAATAATTCGAAGACACAAACTGGATGATCTCGCTGCGTAGGCTGTGGTTAATGTTGAGTTCTGATTTAGCGTAAGGTCCAAGATACGATTGATAGATTGTATAAATGTCCATCGACAGCTCCTTCGTCTCTGCTTGTGCATGGCATTTACGACGCAGCGTTCGAAAATCGACCCAAAAGTTGATGTTTTCTTCGCAATAGTTTGTTTTCAAATAGTCGCGGAAATACATGCGAGATAATGGATCCTCCAAGATTTGACTCAATCGCACCCAATTTGAATCACCAGGTTGACTTTTCACGCCTAATACATTGTCGACTGATAAAGGTGATCGTGTGGCATCCGTTGCTCTAAATGCTGTTTGCTGCTGTGATGGGGTTGTGGTGGAAGATTGTTGTTGTACATTGGATGGAATACCAAAGCTGTACTTGTTGCTGCTGGTCAATACAAGGGGTTCAGTGTCGCTTTCATTGACATCAACAAAGGTCATGTCGGTATTGGTTGTTGTTGTTGTTGCTGTATAGCGTGATCGATTCGCTTGCATTTGCTTGGGATCGGATGATGCTGGTGGATTGTATACCACGTTGTTGTTCTCGTTACGGAGTACCTTGTATCCGCTATCACCCAAGTAGTACAATGAGTTCTTGGTGATACTGAAACTTGATGATGATTTGCTGCTGCTGCTGTTGCTGCTATGATTGCTGTTGCTGTTGCGCTTATCATTTGGTTTGTCAGTGATCTCGCATATCCACTCATTGGCAACAAATTCGGCTGCAATCATATGTGCTTCGTCAGCGTTGGCAACGGTTGTATATTCGCATATCCACTCAAAGCATTGGTATCCATAAAATGTGTGCTGGTATGTGTTGAGATCGCCTGGCTTAACACCCACAACGTCATCTGCAATCAAGCGTTCGGTTGGTAACCATGCCAACATCATCTAAGAACAATACGCATACAACGTAAGAGATCCCATTTCAATACCATTTCCCCATTTCCCACTTGTACCTTGAAAGCATTAGCCATATTTGTTCTGCTAATGGACAATCGATCATCCGCCTGTAGCCGTTCAAAAGTGTATATGCCAAATGAATCGATGCGAGCAAGCTGTTGTTGCATATGATGGAGAGGGACATAGGTACGTTTGGCAAATTCCATGATCACGTGCTTGCCCTTGGGTGTTGGTCTCCAGATGCCCTTGTCTTTCATCATCGTATTACGGCTTTGCTGTGTTGGGTTGACAGCGTCTTCAATAAGTCTTGCATTCAACATGTGTGTTCCAAGAGCTTTGGCCATGGGTGGTGTCATGCTAAACGTGGTTGTTGTACGCGTGGCAATTTGTTGCTTTGGATCGTTGGGATCGGTGGTCTTTACAATGTGTGAGATCTTGAGGTCGGCCAAGGATTGCACTGCTTCATCGGTGGTGAAGGTACCAGCATAAGTACGAAAGAGTGAACGGTGGTCTGTCAACGGTAGCTGAATGAGAAGAGCTGCAAAGATATCAAAGAGGTCCTATGTACGAGATTTTGTGTGTGAATAAACGTGTGAAGGATGTGATTTCGTTTATGGATAAGGAGGTGGGGGTTGAGACCTTGACATACGGCCGTTGATCAGGAGCCATGCGCATCATGGTTGTCTGTGAGCTGCCACCACCGTTGTTATAGTTACTATTAGCCATGCTATATTATTTCTTGGCTCGTGCTTGAATAGGATGAACAAAGTGATGGTACACCAAAAGGAAAAGTAATATGAAAAAAAGAGCAACAAGGAAATAGAGCAGACATCAGAACATCTCTTATTTAAGGTTGGTGTTTGTGAAAGTGCCACAGCAGCATGCGTCGTCCTGATGGGGTAAAACACAGAGCCACCCACCTCAATTGCAACATGTTACACGTACCATGCGTTACGACTTTGGTACTTGTCAATACAAACACAATCATCCTCCTTTTCTTTTCATGCTTTTGTGCTTCATTCTCATAAAAAACAGGTTATTTGATCATCTTCTTCCTATATTGTTTGCAAGCGGAAAGACATCGGCCTATGTGTGTGTGTCTGTGTGCTCACTTTCAAACTCCAAGGATAAGGTATGTTGCACAGGGCAGCTTTTTTTTCTAGACCTCTTTGTGAATTGCTAGGATACACCGCTGCAACGGAGATACAAGGTGTTGGCGATCATCATTATTCTTAAACTCACGGATAAGACTAGCTTGTTTGAACAAAAAAGGTGTCCATCATAAGGTATCATGTCATCTCCGCAGTACTGGATCATAAAATCACGCATGTATGTTTATTACTATATACGAGTTCATATGTGGTGGTGTGTGTGGGGGAATACATAGTATCATAAGGAATGTGGAGTTTTCGAAACGTAGGGTGATGGAGATGGTTAGGATTTATCCACGTGCATATCTTTATTTTCGACGACTGCCGCTGACCTGCATGGCATGTATTAGACGGCGTGTTAATTCTTTCCCAAAAAGCCAAAGATCAGCATCCCTCTTTCTCTCTCACTCACCTGGATAAACTTGGAGACCAAACGATCCACCAAGCCTTTGTCCAATTCGCACCATTCAACTTTCCACTCTTCGCCATTTTTGAAATCGTCCATATCCATCCAGCTGCCAAATACAGGCCTATGATCCAATGGTATTGTACGTCCAGCTGCTGTAGTAATGGAAACAATCTTGCGAGTACGAAACGTGGCAATGGTGTGAATTTTGTTTGCAAGCGATAAACCCGTTTCTGTTGTATCGATCTTGATCCAGACCATGTGTTCTTTGTTTATCGATTGTACTGTAATTTGACGGGTGTTGTTTTCCGGTTCTTTTTTTCGAAAATCAAAAGTGTGAATGAATGGTATCAAAGTGACAATGTTAGACTTACTTGATGATTTCTTCATTTCGGTTGGCTGTTGTTGCTCGGTTGGCAAGGATGGCGGACCATAATGAGCGGATGATGTTGATGAGGAAGATGCTGGCGGGGAAGGATCAACATGTAGCTCAGGTGTCGGGAGTTCCTGTGTGGTATCTAGAAAACAGTGATCAATGAATACGATGCTTTAAAAAAGTACCTTGACAAGGGATTATACCTGATTCGGTTGACATTGGCTCATCTGTGTAATAGCCAAACTGATGTGGGACTATGGGAGCAGCCGACCAGTCGTACCCATAATACGGGTCGTGATGTTGTTGTTGCACAAATGATCTACGTGGAGGTGGTGCAGGTGGCTCTTGCGGTAATGGTTTGGGTTGTTGTTGTTGATGAGGTAAAGCGACTTTCCATGATTCTCTTGCTCGTCCACCAACACGCCATTCTTCATTATTGTTACAAGAAACTCGTCTTTGGGATTCGGGAAATATACCCATCGGTTGCCCCACTTGTGGGATTGCCGCTGCTGGTACTTGCTGTTGTATTGTACTATCTTCAGCTTTCCAATAATGTGTATCCATTGTTTTCCTCATACCTGGTATTCATAGTATTGTTGGTTTGGTGCCATATATAAATCATCAGCACGACCATGGTATTGCCAATGCCAATTTTCTTCGGTTGGATATGCTGAATGAATCATCGAATCAATGTACAATGTGAAAAAGTGAAAAGAAGAGCAGAGGAAGGATGTTGAAAGAAAATAAAAGCTTTGTATATTTCCGGCATCCAGAAAAACATTGTGATTTATATAGCATGTCGTCAATGTCAATGGTAGTCGTAGTAACAGGAGGCGAGAGAAACGGCTCACGCGACATTACTGAATAGGGTGTCCATAACAACAACAATGCGCCATCTTTCACCCCACGTATCATGTGCCCTTTTGTAAACCAAAGGGATTACAATGGCGGAATGGTAAAATAGTTTTCCCGATGCCTATGCATCTCGCCATCATTGTTCATCCTCTCTCTCGGAGTAACGTGAATAGCTTAATTATGATAGATCCCTTGCGTATCCCTTCAATTGTTTATGTATTGTGAATAGGGTGTGTAACACCTTTATTAATGAAAGCTACTCATTATTGACACAACTATTATAGCTATTACAATCCCCCGCATTGACTTTTTTATAACGGGGTAGGCGCCGATGTAAAGAGCGGAATTGTTTTCGTTGGCCGGGTAATTCGATGCCGTTTCTGATAACCCATCCACAATAGTTAAGTTCTTCACCGAGCCATATATAAAAAGCCGCGCACCTGTTGTTGTGTTGCAGTAGTATCTGTTGCCGACGAGCTGTCTACAAAACGAGAAGGCGATAGAAAAGTCTAATTCCATTTGTTCCTCTTTCCCTTTCTCTCCTCTCTTATATATATCTTCTCCTCCTCTTATCATCTCCCCTCATTCAGTGTTGTGTGCGATATGCCCCAGTGGACAGGGTTCTATAAGTCGAATGGCAACAACAACAACAATAACAGTGCTGACACCAAAACAGCGCTTGTTGCGCCCTCACCTCAACTCAAAAAGCTGTCAGCAGTGAAATCCTCGGCCTCTCTTGCCAATGGACGTTCCTCGCCATCGTTACGATCACTTTCTCGACTCTCGCTTCGTTCCTCGCCTGGGGTGGACCATGAAAGCGCCGAGGATGCCGCCATGATGAATGACATTTCCCAAGTTCGCAAAGCTCTCGATTGCTTCTTCGACTCTCGAATCAGCGATGCTGAAGCCATTCTTGCACCTCGTCGCAAAAAGAGCATGTACTACTCGCTCGGTTACGGCTTTATCTTATTCCTCAAGTGTGTCATGACATTTGAACAAGCGGATATCGAACGGACACTGGAAGCTCTCAAGCAAACTATTCAACTTGCTCATGCACAACGAAAAAAGGATGCTGGTTGGCTTGACAACATCACCACATGGATGAAAGGCACCAATGTACAGCAACTAAAGACCATGACACGAGTACATCGACATGCTGTAAGTACTTCTTGGGGGGAGGGAGGAAGGATTGATAAAAAGGTGGGGGTGTACAAAGTATCGGTGTCTTATCTGGCTTTTTTTGATAGGAGCTTGTCCATGCCGAAGCTTATTTGCTCAAGGCACTTTTGAGCATTATTCATGATGAGAGCATTGTGTCATTTCTCAGAGAAGGTCTCAACATCCGCAGCAGTTACAACACATATCGCACATTGGAAAGATACATCGACATGGTACAAGATGAGGCTGCTGCCGGCAAGGACATCTCAAGCTATCAGCTGGATGATCATTTTACTTCTGGTGTAGCACTCGGCATTGGCTGTTTCAACATTATCCTATCCTTGCTTCCCACCACTGTTGTCAAGGTGGCAGAGTTTATGGGCTTCTCAAGTGATCGTGAGCATGGTTTACAAGTGCTTGAATCCATTGGTGCCTGGGAAGATTACCGTGGCAACGACAAACGACCTATCGCTGACCATTCCTTGATGAAGGATGAGGGGCTGCGCAGACAATTGTGTGACATGGTGCTCATTTGTTACCATATCGTCCTTTCCAAAATGATACCCTTGCCCAATATCGACCAAGACTTTGCTACCAAGATTCTCGATTACAACTTGGCCCTTTATCCTTCCGGTGTCTTTTTCCTTTATTTTTCAGGCCGTGCACTCGCCAGCAAAAGTGAATTATCAAAGGCAAAAGGTCAATATGAAAAGGCTATCAATACACAGCAGGATTGGAAGCAATTGCAACACATTTGCTATTGGGAGGTATGTTTAGTGAGTCAAAGAGAGGATGTTATCATTTGCTGACATCTTGTATTTGCTTAGCTGGGTATCATCAGTATTATTCAAAAGGATTGGCAACGATCATATGACATTTACGATGAGCTTGCTCGAGAAAGCAATTGGTCCAAGGCCGTTTACACCTATCTGAAAGCTATGGCATTGTACATGATAGCTCAAAAGAAGGCTGGCGAGGAACAAAAGAAGATGATCAAACAAGCACATGAGATCATGAAAGAAGTCAATGGCTCTAAGCAAAAGATTGCTGGAAAATCAATTCCCATGGAGGTAAAGTATCAAGAGAAAGAGAGGATCATAAAACAGGGCCAAAGACTAACATGGTGGACCATGTAGAAATTCATCTCGAGAAAGTCTCGCAAGTTCATCGAGCAAGATAACTACTTGATTATGCCTGATTTGGAGATCTTGAACGCGTTCACAGCATACGATTTCATGCCAGCAGATGTATTGCAGCAAAACTTTGATTTGATCAACAAAGAGTTGGATGCGCTCAAAGACGACACCAAGCGAAAGCATTATTACGATGATCTCGCCCTTGTACATTATCTCCGCGCTCAGGTAGCGCGTCTTTTGCTTACCAAACACAATGGTGACAAGAAGACTCTGACAGCTTTGCATCATACCTCCGTCGATGTCGTCCTTGAAAACGCCAACAAAATCGAGCTTGATCATTACATTTACTATTTCACGCGATATGAGAAGGCACGCATGTACATTGAAGAGAAGGATTTTGAATCAGCCGAGAAAGAGATCCAAATCATCGTGCGTTCTGCTGAAAAGGGACAATACAATGTGGGTGCTGGTCCTCACGCCAAGAACAAGTACAGTCTCGAGAATGCCTTGGTATTCAAATGCCATAATTGTGAAGAGCAAATCCAATCACTCAAGAAAGCATCATTGACCTCATCCAAAGAAGACGACGACGATATCGATTAGAAGGCAATTCACATCCCCTTATCATTCCATCTGATTTCATCCCACTTTACATCTCATCATAGAAGCACACGCACACATTCCTATCATCATCTCACTGTAATAAATCGCATCACCCCTTATTCTTAAAGAATAGAAGAACATTATTTTATGTAATGGCATCGGATAATTGGATAAGTGTATGAATGTAATGTTGTTGTTGTTGAATATGGGTAGTCTACTTTTTGTGTTGTCGATTGCAAAGGCTCGGGTGATATATGGATACATTTACCATCCTTCCCATTCGTCATCCGAATCTTTGGATCCTGTCTTTTTCGATGCTGCTTCTCTCAAAGGAGTTCGAGAACGCATGTTGGTTGTCGATGATTTGGTGGTGGTACCATTCAATCCAGAAGGTGATGCGCTACGCGAACTGAGAGGAGTCGTAGTAGATTGTTGTTGTTGTAAGGAAGAAATGGTAGAGCTGAAAAAGTCATCATCGTGGTTGTTTTGAGGAGTGGATCTTCCAGAACGGGTATCAAAGTTGTTGTAAAGCTCTTGTGTCTATATAACACAAATCCTATTAATCACCACCATTACATCACGAGGTCATCATCCATCTTTTACCTTTCTGCTGAACGAGTTGACATAGTCATTCACGTTGCTTCTTAAGTTGGGATCATTCAATTGTTCATTGGCATATCGTCCAAGTTGTCCAGCACCTTGAGCAGCAACACGTGCACCTTCCACAGCTACCTTGCCAAGTTCCTCCATACCAGACGAGAAGAAAGACCAACCTTTGCTGAGAGCCGTCATTGGATCGTTCATAATATCTTGTAAATCAGGCGCAGCTGTGGTATTTCTTGAAGATTGATTCTCAACTAGAATAGATCGTCAGCTGCTATACAAGGTAAATAGCGTGATAAAGGTACACTACTTACAGGCTGGATTACCAAAACCAGTATATTTTCCGCCTTGGCTTGGAGGGAGATGGCTAATGTTTTTGTGCAACAAAACATTAGCATAAATGCATAACAATAATCCCCTTTCAAATCAATACTTACTCTGGCCGACTTTCATTAGCACTACCCAATTGTGCAAAGTAAGCCTCATTTCGTGCCTTATCCGATACATTGCTGAAGCTAGCGGGTGATGCAGAACGTGGACTAGGTGAAAAGCCATCTGTGCGACCAACAGGTGTTGAATTCAAAGAACGAGTGGATCCACCAGTGGAGACCATGGGACGCTTAGCAGAGGAAGCAGCAAGTGGCGATGGTGTCCAAGTACGACCTTCAGCTTCTGCTGACAACTACCATCCATTGTAAGCCATTCATCTCTTTATACCACCACCACCCCCTCAATCATTCCACACATCAACCAACCTTGTCACGATATAAAGCAGCACATTGAGAATTGTACTTTTGATCCATGGACATGTTGGAAGAATAATCTGGTTGCGACTCGAAAAAGGCCTTGGCTTTTTGATTGCCACCAATCTACATACTACCCGTCAACACACACACATCTCCCAATGCATTCCATTCCCATGCATGTATGCATCATCGTTCACTAGTCTTACCTCCATTTTCTTGACTTGGTCATCATACCACTTGTCCATACCAATCGAACGTACAAAGCTATCCAGAGATAGTTAGCACCAACTAAGCCTGATCGTAGTATCAAGCAAGGGATCAAGATGCCAACCTGATGTGCACACCAAATCCCCGATGGATACCAGAACAGTCAAGACAGATGAAGATGCCATAAGAAACGCTGGCCCATTGCGGATTGGGAGCACCACAATCGAAACAAGTACGGTTCTCTCCTCGTCGCTGGAGTTCGTAGAGTTTTTGTTTGTATTCGGCAGACATGGCTGTTATCGATCCATACACATATACAATAAAGACATGAGCACCTTGATGCAACACTTCATGGCAAGCAATTGAATAGTTAGTGCACTTACCTCTTCCGAGGAGAGTAAAAGAAGGGAGGAGAAGGTGTGTGCTTAGTTCAAAGATATGCGAAAAGGGGCAAGTAGGAGGATTAGCTACACCATAGCCATCTTGTCTTTTTTTTGGCACCTTTCCATATTGAAGCATCCAATCAGAGGAGAGGCTTTATTTGACATCAATTGACTATATTGACTACTACTTTAAGTGGATGTAACCTGACAATGCATCACGAGCTTTACAATAGCCAAAGCACACCAATTCGATAATACCCACCAGCAAAATCACTGGCAAGAAGATGATGATCCATAATACCTGACGGATGCGTTCAAGCCAAAGCAATGTGATTGACTCATCTTTTTTCATCTTGAATAATCCTGTAAAGATCCAGCCTGCAAAGCCAACCACAAGATCAATAGCAACGGTGGGTATGAACATGCCATAGCCGGGACGTTTGATAATGGCACGCTCAGCAGCAAATGTGCGTTGGATGGCACCAAGACGTGGATAAAGCGTGATGAGCGTCGTCAGGAACGAACCCGTAAGCAAGGCACCGAGAATGAGTAACATGGCTGCGAGATAAAAGAATACCATGACACCAGCAGCTTGTGGTTGATAATAAAGTGTATCAGGAATAGCAGGTGCATGTAATGCTCCAAGGGCAAGATGGCGTAACAATGTCAAGCAATCCATATCATTGTGTTGAAGAGCTGCAAGTCCCAACCAAAAGGCCAATAGCGTCACGATGGCAACACCAAACACCCATAATGCATCGACCACACATCGACTAACAAGGTGACGAGCCTTGTATACGGACCAGCATAAATTATCTTGCCATAACACAAGTCGGAAGATCATGAGAGGAGTTGCCCATACAAGGAACATGTATGAGTATGCAATGAGCGTGTCCGCTTTCTCCAAATCAGAGTCATTCGCCAAACCAACGAGACGCAACACAAATGCTGCCGTAAGGAAACCAGCTGTTGTCAATGACAAATACGTGGATGGATGGTGCACTGATTTGATAGGATGCAGGATCAATGTGCCAAGTTCAAGTAATACATCGGAGCAGACAAAGACATAGTAAGCATACTCGAATGGATGTAGGCCGCTGTTCCAGTAATCCTCATTGGCAAGGGTAGCAAGATGAAGACCCAAGTAAGCAAGGCCGACAAGAAGACCAGCTCTAGCTTGATAACGTGGAGTGGCCCAACGTGCCAAGTATGATGCAACAGGGCGAAGAGCATTTGGGCAATTGAATTGCTTCCACACGCTGCATGGATGGTATGGAACTTGCTTCCAATCTTCACATACACCACGCGACAACCAGCAATCCTATCATGTTTCATATGTATGCACAATTTAGCTTCATCATGCTTGCATGCTATTTGGTTTCCCACGCCATTCACACATACCTCATTGATGGATTGCACCTTTGTGTCGGCTAAAAAGTGCTGGCAATCATTAACAACAGCCCATTCAATGGCTAAAAGTGATAAGAGTAGTTAGCCCATGCGTCATTTAAATAAAGTTGTAGCTTACCAGAACGGCCATCTACCCATGGGCGAACCAAGAATTCACGTAAAAGTAGGGGTTGTGAACTTGCAGATGCCTTGAGACCATATTCCATAGTAGAGAGTGCAAGCTTTTCCCAGCTTCCATTGGTTTCCTTGGACTTTGACAAAGCCAACAATGCACATACAGAACCAGCACGAGCGATATTCCAAATGTCATGCTCAAGAGGTGGAAGGGTGGGGATAACGATAGGTGCTGGTGGTGGTGGCTGCTGCTGTGAAGGTACAGGATCCACTTCGGAAGGTTGTTCCGTGGTAGGTTGTTTTTTGAGACTGCTACTTGATCCCCCCTGATTTTCGTGATGATGGTGAAAGAGGTGATGATGATGATTCTTGTCCTTGTGATTGTGGTGGAAAAGACTTGCACTGCTTCCCCATCCATGTTCCACCTTCCATTGATCCGTGGCAGCTCTCAATGCAGAGCCAATAATGTCACGCTTACGTCTTCTTGTACCAAACACGCTTTCTTCATCACTATCATCCGATGAGCTATCACTATCTTGGGGCTGTGGCTGTGGCTGTGGTGGTGGAGGTGGTTGTGATGCTTGAGCGGCTTCACGACGTGCAGCCAATTCCTTTTGCTGTTCAATGTACAACTTGGCCTTGTTATGTTGACGAATGGTCTTACGCACGGTCTTGACAAGGAGATCAGCAGGCACTCGAGGTTGGTCTTCATTGTTGTTGGTGACAACCTGAGCACCCGCTTCAATGTCAACTACAGCTGTCAATGTGCGCTGTTGTTGTTCACCAGAGTAGTTGTTTCCGGAACCAGAATTCAACAAGCCAGTACGCTCAGTGGCATCTTGCCCTTTCCCATTGCCCTCAGTGGCCATGCTTGCAAAGAGAGAGAAAAAATCGAGTGATGAGAGAGAAAGAGATGGTGGTTTTGACAATCGGCTGAATAAAACAAGATTATATTCGGATAAGCACTACTACTGCTGCTGCTGTTGACATTTGGCGAAAAGGTCGCATGCGTTTGTGCAACGTTGTGCAATTTCACAGCTGTCCTATAACGGATGAACGGCGCTATTACGCTCATTTTCTCGGAACCACCCGTTTATAACCAGCTCATCATTGCGTTTCTCAAGTGGGTCTACTAATAGAACACAACACAACAAGGGATGTAGCTCAACGCGTATTCATAAAGAAAAGTGATGGAAGGTAAGTGGGAAAATCGTGAATTATGCAAGGACTACTCTATGTATCTTTGAGCGTGGGATTTCCTCTTGATGCTCATCCCATTGGAGCTTCATATGCAAACATTCGGATACCATTGCAAAATGGGCAAGGAGTTCCTCTTGGTGTCACCAACCTTGCTCCAATCCAACCATCCACAGGCATACACAAAGAGAACGTCAGGAAATATTGTAGCCTTTCTTCACCGCCATGATCATTGTTATAGGTATCTTTAACTCATCAAGCATAGCCACACGTCATGCCGATACAAGAAGCCGATTTATTAGAGTGTTAACGTGCGTCATTGTAATATGCATTCAATGCGAGCTTATACATGATTCTTAGAATTAAACTAGGATATGGGATGGTACGTATTTTGCTTCCAATTGAATGTGGCCTATAAGGGGGATGGATTCCATGGATACGCAAACGCGAATTTCATGCATGTTAAATCTTGCGGCATTACATAGCGCGTGACCGTGGCGTTTAAAGTGATGATTGGATATCAGCGATACGCGCCTCTGTTGCCTTTTGTCACACCACACTCTCCTCAATGTCCCAAGAGATCAACCCTTCATCCCCATC
This sequence comes from Lichtheimia ornata, assembly GCF_029851405.1. Taxonomy (NCBI): domain Eukaryota; kingdom Fungi; phylum Mucoromycota; class Mucoromycetes; order Mucorales; family Lichtheimiaceae; genus Lichtheimia; species Lichtheimia ornata. The sequence continues at coordinate 240,171 of NW_026695345.1, forward strand.
CAAACGTGCATTCAGAACCTTTTTCAAACCTTCATCCGCCAATCAGTCCAACACTTCTGATGGGTCCAGCAGCAGCGATCGGTCAACAGGGCACAGGATCAAAGTTCACAAGGGTTCACCAGTGTGGGGATCAAGGGCAAGCGATCGATCAAGCACTACACCACCACCGTCATCGCCTTCCAGTACAAAGAATGCAACATCGACGGCACCGTTCTTCCAAAAGCGTGGACAAAAGCGGCAGCAGAAACTACCTATATCACAACCAAAGAAGACGAGTCGACCAAGCAGCCCTGCACCATCGTTTCCACCACCACAACCATCACCAGCTCGATCACCACGACCTAGCGTTCCTGAACCTTTATGGCCTGATAAGGATTGGTTTCAAGGTGGACATATTGGTGTGGATACACATCGAGAAAGGGATGATTTTGACTTTGGTAATCGCAGGTCATCACGCAATTATGCAGAATGCATTATGGATGCCAACGACGTTGAATTTTTCACGCAGCGTGCCGAGAAGCGTACCAGCAGCAGTAAACAACAATCGCCACAATCACCAAAGCGTCGCCCTATATCAGCTACGCAAATAGAGCGCTTTATGCATCATGTGTATCCTCATGGAATGAAATCCCCAGCATGCCAATCATTGTACGCGTCCATTTTCACTACCACATCATCATCTACATCCGCTCGACGATCACAAAAGAACATGTTATGGAATGAAAAATATCGACCATGTTGTGTACAACAATTGCTAGGCAACCGCGATGATCACACTTATCTACGAGATTGGTTACATCAAATGAAAGTCATGTCGCCAACAGCACTCGAGCAATTGAAGCAGCAAAAGAGCAATCGCAAGTCGACGCGCAAAGATTTGTTTGAGAATATCCCAATGGGTGATGAAGGAGATGATGATTTCATGCCAACCAAACGACATCGTGTGAAATCGAATAAGCCCGTTGCTGAGCAACCAATCCAATCGAATTTGCTATTGATGGTGGGCAAGCCTGGTACTGGAAAGACTGCATCCGTATATACAGCAGCTGAAGAAGCGGGTTATGAGGTGTTTGAAATACATCCTGGATTACGGCGTTCTGGCAAGGATCTTACTTCGAGTGTTGGTGAAATGACAGAAAGCCATCTCGTTGCTTTTGATGGTAAAAGCGCCGATGTTACGTCACGTGATCCTTCACCAAAGCCATCCAAAGCAAGTGTTGACTTTTTTCGACAATTCGTCAAGAAGAAGGAAGAACAAATGCCTACTCCACCATCGTCACAGCCTGTTCATGAACACCAACAACAAGCTGTTGTGGATCTTACATCAGATGAGCCTACGCAACCACAAGAACCTAAGCAAAGCCTGGTGCTCTTGGAAGAGGTCGATAATTTATATGAAGATGACAAAGGATTTTGGCCTGCAGTGGTTGAGCTAGCCCAAAAAAGCAAAAGACCCATCATCCTTACATGCAATGGTAAGTACACAGGTGGCCCACAATACAACTACAAGTAGCGTATGCTAATGATGATTTGTTTTATTTAGATATCAATGTGGTCCCGATAGAGCAGCTTTTCTTGCAAGCTGTGTTGATGCTCAAGCCTCCAAAGAAAGATGAGCTTCTTGCGTACTTGCAGCTGGTGTGTTTTGCTGAAGGATACCTTGTTCACCCTGCGGATCTTGCTGGATTGTTTGCTGCGATTGGATATGATATGCGACAATTGATGATGACACTTCAACTTTGGTGCATTCGACAAACTGCCAAGAATGATGAGGATGAGGATGAGGAAAAGGAGGAGGATCGACCCGACAAGGAGTTACCAAAAAGGGACAAGGAGTATCAGGAGGAATCAACAACAACGGCGGCAATTTCGACAACATCATGCATATACCACGAATGCCCCCGGTTATTTGAGGATTACACTGGTATCGGTGGTCACTTTAGTAGACCGGAATGTCTTGCACAGCTCTTCCATCTTGAACAACCACGCTCAAAAACGGGATTGGATTTGGTCGAGTTTTATGAATACTATTCACGAGGCAGCCATGTCAATATTGAAGATGATGACCATGAGGACGTTGATGGATTGGATACAGTGCTAAGTGCATTAGAAGCGGTGACATGCTTAGATCGGAAGGAGGGGCAGGTAAGAAAAAGAGCGAGAGCGAGAGCGAGTGAGGGAATGAGTCGTATTGTTAACACGTTGATATATGTACAACTTTGGGATATAAAGGAGCATGAATGTGATGAATATGGACCATCTTCAGCGGATCGACCCACTGGATATAAAGCATTGTGGAAAACACCGAGCAACACAGACCACTTGTTTTGGGATTATGGTGACAGCATGGCAACGCAAACATGGGTGGCAAACTATGAACGGCTCAAGGATAAGGATTGGATAATGGCAACCTTATGGGAACAGTTACTGGATGTCAGGTACATTCTTTCTCTTTTTCTTCTTGATGACGGGGTGGATTGTTGGCGAAAGGGGGTGTGGGTAATCACTCCTTCACACATGCAATTTAAACTCAAACATATTCCACATTTACAGATCAGAAGCAGCAGGGGATTGCATAGCCGCTTGTGAAGCATTGCTGACACTACGAACGGCGGGTTTATCAGACGAGTTGATCTTGAATGATTATCTTCCTCATATTCGATCCATGTGCATTTATGATCAAGGTGTCGCCAGCCGTGGACGTAGTCTTCGAACCAGGAGAAAGCGGCGGTATTTTGATCTTTCAGAGGACCAACGACAGGTCTTGCAGGATCCGCCAAGATACAACGATGCCACCAAATCATGGTGTGAGAGCTTAGAGTCTATATTTACAATGCATCTCGAGGAATGGCTATAAAGAAGAAGGATCCAAAAAAGAAAGTTTGGTCCGAGAATTGTTGGTGCTGCTGCTGCTGGTGCTGCTGCTGCATGATGTTGCATGAAATACCTGACAACAACTATGTGCCACCCATTACGACTGCCACATACATGTTGAGCGTGCACACAATCAAGGAGTTGTGAGGTTTTATATTCTCAGTTGGTGATATGTGAGCGTGGTGGTGCTTATGTTTCTTGTACATTGAATCTCTTTTTCCTTTGTCCCCTTGTTTCTCCTTTTCTGCTTGTTCACACACATCTCGCGCGCTTTCACTTTTTTATTCTTTTGCTTCTTTGTGTGTTCGCTGCTCTCTTTCTCAAACACCCCTCGCAACAACAACAACAACACTACACTACGACAACAACGCAGCGATAAGCAAAAAGAGGGTCAACACCTCCCCCCACCGCCGACACTATCAACTACACACACCGCGTCCCATATTACAATGACCTCCACAGACACGATTGAGAATCGGCTTGACGTTGACATTGCTACTCCACAACCACAACCACTCTCGTCCATTCAACCTGCCAGTCCTAGCAACAAGAGTGTTCGATCTTGTCGTGCTTGTGGTCGTTTATGCGTGAAACGAAACGGACCTTTGGTGAAAGCATTAGGCGAGATCTATCATTATCAATGCTTTGTTTGCGAGGTACAGTCATTCATGCTTTATTTTGGTCATGCACATCTCTTGGGGATATGGAAGAGAAGGAGGATTATGGATATCGGTACTGGTGCTTCGTGGCATGTGATCCCAAAAAGTGCTTTTTGGTGAAGGAGTGGTGGACGCCAATATACACATTTACTCGATATCAGATATCAAGGAGCAAGACAATGATAGGGATTGGGTGGCGACATTAATTCCATTTGACCTTATGTTTGGCCCAAGTTAGGGAGGAGGAGGATGAATGAGATGAAGAGCACAAAGCGGACGGATGATGATTATTACCGGGTGATGATAGTTTTTGTGGAAAAGAAAGAAGGGGTCATTTATGGTCTGAGTGAAGGAGGAGGAGGTGTGTAAAGGAAGGAGGGAGGAGTAAGAGGAGGAGGAGGTCAGTGGGTTGATTCATGGCAAAAGGCAAAGCACAACAAGACATTTGATCATTTATAGTAACTCGGGATTTTCCCTTGAATAGGATTGCCACAAACTGGTTGCCGACAAGTTTTACGCATTGGAGATCAAGAATGATTACCGTATTGTCTGTGAACAGCATTACTACTCACGTCTCGGCCTCGTTTGCAAACAATGCCATCAACCCATCTTTGGTCCTGTGGAACCAGGTCTCGAATATCATCTTGAATGCTTGCAATGTCCTGATTGTGTGGCCAATGAACAACAAAGCGAGGATGGATCATGCTTTGAATTCCATGGGCAGGCTTATTGTCGATATCACTTCTCCATGATTCCGGATACACATTGTGCTGGATGCGGTCAAGCGATCCTCAAACAATTTGTGGAACATCACAGCTATCCTAGAAAAAAGTGGCATCCCGAATGTTACATGATTCAAAAGGTATTACAATTGAATGTTTACATCTATTTTTCAAATCATCCTCTTACACAACAACTACTAGTTTTGGAATATACGACTTGTGGATGCAATGGACGTGACACAGCGGGATGGTATGATATCTCTTTGCTAATAGAATGGTGCCACTACAGCTATGTTGATCATTGCTTTCTTTTCATTTACGCCCAAACACTAGATCCCCGATCCTTGACGGCTGATCGATTACGTGAGCTACAGAATACCATGGAAACCAAAGTCATTCGTATATGGACCGATCTTTCAGCCTTTCAAGAGTCCTCTGCAACGTGTATCTCTGACATGTTGTTTCATATTGCTGCTGGAGCCTATATGGAGAGCATGCGCATGGCAAGCCAGTTTATCCTGCATCTTGAAGTTCTATTTGCTGCCCTGGATACCATTGGCTCAATCTCAGCCGAGAAAGGAGAAGGTAAATTTATTATGGACACATCACCTGTGATGCGAAATTGGGCATAACCAAACAAACATTTTGCTTAGAATTGCAATGCGTTATTGAAACTCGGTCTATATGCAGCCAAATTATAAGCATTTTTCAGCTGTTGACGCACGATGGCAACATGGGATGTACCAAAACAGCCGATACAGGTGTCACCCAAGAGCTACTTTCATTGGTGACAGGAATGGCCCAGAATTTGAAAAGCCTGATACGCATTGGACTCGCTCAAGCGCTGCGTTTGGTAAGAAAGAGAGTTATCACTGGTACTACGGATCAACATGCTCATCATTTATACACACACACACGCCAACAAATCGCCCATTTTCTACGCGCGTCATCCCCTTTCCTCCTTCTTTTAGGAAACTGATCATCGTATTCAAGACGCCATATCTCTTTTTCTTTCAAGGTTATTACCTTTGGAGAATCAACGCGTATGGATGGCAGGAAGATATTGGTTCAAGGACGATTCCACCAACACCATGGCAACACATGATCACCATAGCAACAACATGGGGACGATGGCGTATCAACGTAACGTTTCTCATTGTCAGCATTGCCATGAGGCTATCGAAGATGAATGTATTCGTAAAGGCGATCTACGATGGCATTTATCATGTTTCCACTGTACACGGTGTCATTATCAACTAGCCAAGGAGCTTGATAGGGCGCGACTCGATGAAACCCAGTTGACACTTGAACACGGAGTCATCCTTTTCTGCAATGATTGCTGCACCAATAAGGGATGTCAATACCCACCCTTTAGGCACATGAGCCGATGGGAACAGTGCCTGGATCTTGTGAAATCGGCATTAGGGCAGCTGTATACTTCACCAACAGAAGCAGGTACCGTGATTGTGCATCCGATTTTCAAGGAGAGATACAGATATGAGTGGCGGGCAAGGGCAAAAAAAGATATTGATTAGGGGCGAGTAACTAAAGAGGGCATTATACATTATAATAGGCAGGATACCAGATGACACGAGTCGACAAACCACGCTGCACGACTATGAAACCAAGATAAATACAGCTGCAAAGAAAAGTAAACGGCAATCCTCTCTTTTGCGTTTAATGAACCGAAGCACAACACGACGGCAGTCATTATTCGGCTCAGTCCATTTGACTCATGTGAAACGCACCGACAACAATACAACAACAACTCCTCCACCACCACCATCTTCTTCTTCTACAACTTCTCCCACTTGTTCTACACCTACTTGGAGATGGCGTTATCATCAAAATCAATCACCTCTTACGATGAAACGTGCGACCACTATTCGAGAAACAACATCACCTATCAACAACAACAGCAATAATACTCTCGGCCGTTTTGGAAGTATTCGAAGAGCCTTGAGCACCAACCGCCGTGAACGCAGGCCGCTACATGGCGTATTTGATCGTTACAACAACAAGAAAACACACTCCACCACTGTATTAGATCAACAACAACAAGGCCAACAGGCATCCATTTGTACTTTTGACACCTTTGACGCCACAGCCACAATTCACTCCAACAACCATGTTATGGGTGGTGGTGGTAGCAGTGGTGGTGATAATGCATTAGCAATACCAGAAACCACGTGTCAACAACATCATTCAGGAGACCTTACTGATATCCAAGACGCCGTATTACGATACATGGCAGCTCTCTATCTTGAAAGCTTGGTGCGTGGCTCCTTTTCTTTGGAAGAACTTGTGGCGTTGACAGAAACGAAACGATCATCATCATCATCCTTGTGGTACAGGTTCAAGACTCATATTCGAGTAGGAGGAGCAGGAGTAGGAGGAGGAGGAAAGCATCATCAACATCACCATTATGCAGCACATCTCCTATCATCTTCCTCCTATGGTGGCAATCATAACAACAAAACATTTGGCGTCCCTCTCGTTGCCATCGCCAAAAGAGATCATCACCACCGACATCAGCCTGCATCCGTTTTTCATGAGATTCTCTCCAAAGGCACACATCCACTTGCTCCCTATTATTTTTCATCCAATGCACTTGTACCCACCTTTATGAAGAATTGTATCCTTGCATTATGTCGAATGGGTAAATGTCATTGGTACCACGTATCCGTTCTCATCTACTAACGACACCAACAACGTTTATGTAGACATGTCATTGGAAGGTGTATTCCGCAAGAACGGCAATGTGCGTGAGCTAAACGAGATTTGTGATACGGTCAATCGTGATGCCACGTCTTTGGTTTATTTGGATGAAACGCCCATTCAGCTTGCAGCATTGTTAAAACGATTTCTACGCGATTTGCCTGAGCCACTATTGACATTTAAGCTTTACGATTTATTGATCGCATCTATCCGTAAGCATTTCAGCGACATCGAGGGAGGGGGAGAGGATCATCATACAGTTTTGAGTAACATAAGAGTTTACATCCATAGATATACAAGAGGAGAGCAAATCCAAAAAGGTGCTTCACTTGGCATGTTGCATGTTGCCCAAAGCAAACAGGGATACGATGCAAATGTTGTTTCTTTTTTTGAAATGGGTGGCAACGTTTCATGAAACCAACAAGATGGATGTGACAAATCTAGCTCGAGTCATTGCGCCCACGGTTTTCTATTCATCTGCTGCAACCAAGGAGCTCACGGTCGAAAGACAACAAAGCGCGCGAGATGAGATCAAGGTCGTGGAAATGCTGATCCGATACCAAGAAGAGTTTTGCATGGTAAGTTTGTAGGGACATAGGAGCAACACGCGTCATTTTGGTGGATTTGTGTGCGCATGGACCAAGGGGGGAAGCAAGATGTCTATTTGTATGGAGAGGCTCTAATTACGGTAAATGGTTAAATATAGGTACCGCAACCACTGGTTGGCATTGTGCAGGATCCCAAGGCTGTTGATTATCTGGGTGATCCGAAACAAGCACTTCGATTCCTTGATTATCACAACCAGCGCGGTCTTACAAGTTGTCATGGCAACGATGAGAACATTGGCGTGCCAACACCACCTTCTTCTCCCCCTCCTCCTCCTCCTCCCCCCACAGCATCAAGATCCATATCACCACTCACCCTTCGCCGCTCATGGATCCCAAAACGCGATTAATCATTCTTCATATTTCACTATTCACCTAGTCGTATACCACCTATTTTATACTTTTACACATGTTATCTTATATACTGTATCCTCAATTGTAAATGCTCTAATGATAAACGAATCGATCCACATGCTTTCATTAGCATATGTAACAACCCGCAACATAAAAGTGTAAAATGGCTGCCTTGTTTGTGGCAAACACAAATGCAATGTTACCTCCTCTGCTGCTGCTCCCTTTACTGCCTGTAGCATTCACGCGCGCTTTCTCTCTCTCTCTCTCGGAGCGAACTATCCGATTCATTACCGATTGGATATCATTCTCATGTGCAGGATTTTTAGTTCTCCTTGTCCAACAACTACTGCATGATATCTACTTGGCCCATGCTTTTATGTGTGTATGAGCCCTACTCTCTTTAGACTTGGGTCAATATGCAAACTCTCCTTTCGCCTCCCAACTTGTTTTTTTTAGATCCAGCCAAGCTGTACACACACCCACGCACACATACCACATCTGCAACACCACTCACCTCACACGTGTACCCCAACACGTTTAAGCGGTGTTTGCATTTCTATCCAATCAAGCATGCCATGTCAGAGACGGGCCCCTATAGCCTTTTGACGTGATCATGGCCCAAACAAATAGATACGTCATGGGAAAAATGGCAGTTACCATGATCTTGGAGTAAGAGTAAATTATCTAGAATTCACAAACACAACAGCTTCAAGGTTTTATTGTGATTTAGTTGATCTTGAGAAGCTCAACGTCAAAGACGAGAGTAGAGTTGGGAGGGATGATGGGAGGGAAACCACGGGGACCGTAAGCGTAATCGGGAGTGCAAGTAAGCTTGGCGCGTTGACCAACAGACAATTGGGTGACACCTAATAAGAGAAAGGGTCAGCGAGAGAGTGGTTTTGATAATCATGTATAACGCTCTTTACCTTCATCCCAACCACGGATGACCTGACCAACACCAATGGTGCATTGGAAAGGTTCCTTACGATCGCGGGAAGAGTCAAACTTGTTACCGTTGGTCAAAGTACCGGTGTAGTGGATGGTGACCTTATCGCCCTTCTTGGGGAAGTTTTGGCCATCGCCAGCAGAGAGAGTTTCAACACTTTTATATGGGCGATATCATTAATAAACGAACATCCACATCCGTGAACAAGTTCCTTACGTGACACCCATGATTATTTTTGATTTGGGAAGAGAGGATAAAGGTAGAAAACTCAGAGCAAAACGCGTCAAAAAGATGCAGAGGGGAAAAAGTCGTACGTCACACGCCCTTGCAATCACAATTCAATATCCGCATTTGTGTGAAACCCATCATCTCTCATTGCCCAATGCATCCTAGTTAAGCCCATTTAGCAGTAGTGAGATGATGATTTTGGATGGTGTGCGTTTAAACAATCTAGGAGGGGGACACGAAACAGGCTTATAATAAAGAACGAACATGTAAACAAAGACGATGCAAGTCCTTGTGTGTGATGGATAATAAAAAGTATGGATGGATCATAATGATGCCATTGTTGTACATGCACATCTAGTTGGTGCGTGGTTGCTTGTACCTGACGCATGGCAAATGATCCACCCAATGCTCTTTGATAAGCTGAATAGGGATCAAAGGAAGTATGGATCATTGGATCATTGTCATATTGTGGTAATTATGTACGTGGAAGAGGGTAGTTTATTATCCAAGAAGACTATCATGATGTTGGCTAAATACTACATGTACTTGTTTAGCAGGGTGGGGTGAAGTCTTTTATCCATAGCAACCAACGTCAAGGATTCGAATGGGAATTTCCTGGAGTGCTCTATTATCGGGATAACGGATCCAATTCGCCTTGTTCCTCTTTTACTTGCCAAAACTGAATCCTCTAATGACAAAGCCTAATTCCGAACAGGTAGGTTGTTCCTTCCTCTTCTTTCCTCCCTCTCTTCTCTTGCTACAACATGGAGTTATTGAACCCTTTGGACACACAGCAACCGTTACCAAATTCAACTTCTTCACCATCGCCAGGTCAGTATTGAAATACCGTGGGAAGTGGCCCTCTCTACATACCAATGCTGACCCATCTTGTAGATCAATTCAAGAACGAACGACGTGAGAACTCGATTGAGTCTGAGCAGCTATCGCCAACTACGGGGAAAAAGCGAGCTATTGAAGAGATCGATGTCAAAGATGATGATACATCAACATCCAGCAGTACTCCCACACCAACACAGCAACAACCACAGCCTAGGAAACAACGTCGACCAAGGAAAGCACCCCATGAACTATTGAGTGAAGCTGAAAAGAAGGCGAACCATATTGCATCAGAACAAAAACGGAGGCAAAATATCAGACTTGGATTCGAGCAACTAATTGAAGTGGTACCAGCATTGAGTCAAGGCAATCGGAGTGAAGCTTTGATCTTGCAGAAATGTAAGTGAATGGAAGTGGTATCGGATTTTCCATAAGGCTGACAGGTTTCATTCTAAGCTGTGGAGCATATTCGACATCTCGTATCAACCAAGAATGATCTCAAAAATCAGGTTCGAAGTTTGCAGGAACAACTTGGTGAACCAAGCTATGACGATGATGTAAGTATCTTGTGGAAAACACAATCACTATGGATGTTGTATCTAACGACTCTTTTCTTATGTAGTCCTCCGAAGATGAATTGGCCTATTCGGTTCTTGGTAGATAATCACAACATCACCCTATCCAAGATACACTTGCTTCGTCCTTCCAACACTACCCATCCACGCATTCAGACCACAATGTTATACTCGCATCCAACTCCTTTTCTTTTGAAAAAGTACATAAATCCAATTGAATCAACAATGAAGGATGTATAAACTTGTCGTAAGAACAGCAACAGTATAGCGGGTGTATAAAAAGAGCTGCACTACAGTTTCCGGTTGTGTGATCCCGCAACATCCCTGATGAGAGATGCTTTGATGGCGACATTGACATCTTGTATCACACGAATAACAATTTTTACTTTATGCAAATTGGAACCTATGGTGATCTGTGGGCTCTTTCAATAAGCTCTGATTCCGTGTCAATGAATAGCTATGCATAAAAGGATGTGTGAGAGATGCCACGAAGCTTTTACATTGCATATATTTAGCAACGAACAACAAGGCCAACATTGTTTTGCATTCATGCACAGACAACTAAAAGGTCCGCTGCTTCACTATTTACATATTTGAAGTGTCACTTTTGCAACGATCGTCGATCCGCCTTTCTCATAAACATAGCAATTATACAATGCATAGAATGAATGTACATTTGTGATTACATTTCTTTTCTTCTCATTAAGCTTAAGAATGTTGATTATTGAAATAAAGAGACAAATGGCTCATTGTAGCCATTGATGGGCAACAATGCACCAGTCAGTATAGATGGGGGGAGGAGGTTTAAAGAGACCAAGGGCAGGTTTAAGGAGATGTGACATGTACCCCCCTCGAGGAGTTGCTTAACTCTTATCCAATACTGCCCGCTCTAATGATGGATGATGCATCAGAATTTTGCGCTTCGTAGAATGGCATTATTTATTGATTTCACCATATCCTTTCTCCATTGAACGGATGTTTCCCCTCTCATCCCTGTCTTCGACTTGATCCATGTCAGAAACCTCCAAAAAGAACACACATCATTCTACAAGTCATCAAAGAAACCACCATACCACATCATCGCATCATCACCACCATCACCATCCTACACCAACGATAGCGATTAAAGCGACGACATCGAGTATCAGTGATCGTTCCCCTTTTATCCAAATCTATAATCCAGCACACGACGCGATCCCCGTTAGCCGATATGTGCCATCCACCAGCATGCCTTTTATTACTAGTGCTACAACAACAACAACAACAACAACAACCGCAGCATCTATTACACCTTCGGTTCCTATAATTACGGATTCATCTAGCGGCAAGCAAGTGAATGATAATCTTGTTGGAACCATGCTAGGCACCTTGGGAGGATTTACTGTTTTGTTGATGGCGATCATTCTCTTTACAAGCGTAAAGCGTTCAAGACGTAGAGCACGTCAAAACAATAATCAACAAGGACGTGGTGTTGGTGGTGGTAAACGAGGATGGGGGATACGAGAAAGCTGGTACAGTGATACTTTATCCACATGTCCATCAACATTGCCGCCACCATACGACGTGGGATATGATGAACACGACAAAAAGGAGCAACCAACATCAGGGGCTGAATCGGGGAAGAACCAACAGCTGCTGCAACCACCTTCACCTACAGCAGCATGCACTACCAACAAGGCAGTACAATACGCACCTCAACTTGCTTATAGTCCAACGAGTTATAGTGCCTTTGATATGACAAAACATGATCTTGAAAAGCAGCAACCTTCACAACCTAATAGTGCAGTAACAGCATCTAATGTACGCAACTCGCTTCAATACGCGCCTCAGCTGGCATTTAGTCCTAGTTTCCACACAAGTAACTTGATAAGCGGTATCGACATGTCACAAGAAACGTTGCCACCTGTACCTTTTGTTAGCCGATCCACACCTTCAAATGAAAGAGGCGATGTGCAAGGTCAACAGCAACAACAACCATCACCAACAACGACTCAATCCACCCCACATTATTTACCGCAGTTGGCATTTAGCCGCCCTCTTCAAGATACTCTCAACAACCAAGAGTCTATGACGCCAACAACACACCATGTGGTGCAACAACCATCATCATCGGATACAAGCATCACTGTTGACGAGAATCAAGAACGCCACCTCCTATCGCAACAACGTTTACCGGAACTGCCACCAGCAACAGCAGCAGCATCATCACGGAGGACATCAACAGTATCGCTAGCAGCAACAGCAGCAGCAGCTGGTGCTGCAGCAACCCCTTCTCCTATTGTCGTACCACGGCCTTCACGTTCCACTGTACGATCCTATCATGCCCAGCTCAACATGGATTTATAATCCCTTTTTCTTCAACAATGTGTAGTACTCTATACAATTAAACAAAATAGTAATGTGTGCAATAAAATTCACTTTTGTGTAAAAAACAAGGGTAGTAGAATGATGTAATGGAATTGGGAATGTGATGTTGGAAACACAGGAGGTGAATTGAAATAAAGGGGGTTGTGAGAAAAGCAAAAGAGAGTGAGAGAGGTGTATGTACATGTAATCTAGACTTTGTTGCTGTTGCTGATGCTATTTGGCGAGCCATTTATCCATCTCGTGAGCATATAATGGCAAATGCTGCCGATCCAACTTTGCATAATACACTCGGCGGATCAACCTGGCTGCATTGGTAAGGTCGTCATAGGCTGTATCGAATAGCAACCACCATCCATCAGGAAGCTTGATTTCTTTTTCACAACAGGCCATCCAAATGGCTGCACAAGCAATGACAGGTGGATCATACGTTGCATATACCTTGGTGCGTAAACTTGATGGTATCATATCAGTAACATTCCTTCACTTTTCAATGAATGGTATAGCAGCTCACCCATCATTCAAATAATTCCATGCCCTACTGGCCACTGCTTGATTTTCTTCTTGTCCAAGGATACGCAGGTAGTTGATCAATACACCATATGGGAGTTGAACGTGGACATGGAAACCAAGGTGCTTTAAGATTTGCATCTCGCTGGCAACGATCATGTTTTTCAATTCATAGGCCCGCTAGATCCATGATGCATCCATCAGTCAATCAATCGACTTGAATCCAACCATGCCAAACCTACCTGTGAGAATTGATCAAGTGGTGGATACATTGGCTCATTCCGTGTTCGTCGTAAAAGATGATCGAATACAGTAACCACATAGGATAATCGAGTAAATGACTCTTCCACCTTGGCTGCAAGGAATACGGCACCCATAGCTATCTCCTAGTAGAGCACATACACATGTGAATGATCCTATACACCAACTGATTTGGATTCCCTATGCATACCAATATACCAAATTGCTTGAGACTCGCCATATAATAAAAGCGCTGAAACAGTACTTGTGCTGTACCCATAGCTACTTGTGGCCTAGCAACGCGTCAATGAGTGACCGATCGTTCTTCACTGATGTAAGAGCGTGTTCAAGGAAAGCTTACAACTTGAGTAGGATGCCGGCACTTTGAATCAATTCGCAGCCAAACAATCGAAGCTGTTCTTCCTGTTCTTCCGAGATGCCGTCCTTGCGTGAAGGTACATTCTCGAGCTGTTCCAATGTTGCAATGGCGTTCTGCATGGAGTGGGTGGGATCGCTGTACAGTTGTGTATACGAGACAAAAGACTTCTCCGTCGGCTGAGAGAAACCTCCAATTGACGATATCCGAGAATGACTATGCACACGCGCGCAAATACCCATTTCCTTGATACATCGCATCTATCAAAAACATGCTTAGCATTGGCACGAAAATGTGTCTAGGCTTTCCATTTTGACATGGCCCTGTATAGCATTCTTTCATCCACCCTCCTATCCATAAATCGAGTGAGCAATCAAATAAATGTCATATCAATGGCCTTTATGTATCAACAGCAAGTCTTTGTATTGATGTAAGACTGAAGTGAATGGGTGCAATGAGCACGTATGTGGGTGGTAGTCATAGAGTAGTACTAGCCATGGTAACAGGGTGGGACATGTCAATGTGCATAATGCTGACTTTTTAACCTCCTTGCTTCTCAATCCAACACCCATACTTGATATCCTTGGTTCTATTTGTAAACAGGTTCGATACTTTCTTTATTCTTTAACTCGTTCAAAAAACCTATGAAAACTGGTACTCCACTTGACAACGACATTCTAAAAGTACATCGAGCAGATTACCTCTTCTGGTGTGCAACTCATTCCAGCCTTCTTCCACCACAACCCCTCTTGAACACGAGTCGACAATCAGCATCAGCAATGGTATTGCAACTACCTCCTGAACTACTATTGGAGATATTTTCATATCTCATGGATTCTCAAGCGACGCTGTATGAGATATCGATGGTGTGTAGAAGTTGGATGGCATGTGTATCGCCCTTACTTTATCGACATGCAAAGATGGTGGATACTTACAGGTGGGCCACATTCATTGTCACGTTGACACGCACAAAGAAAATGCTCGATTATGGTGCACATGTACAAAGCGTGTGTTTATTTGTTCCAAGCAAATGCAGTGAGTTACTTTTTGATCCATTATCTTCTTGTTGTCTTCTTATTCTAATAGGCAATGGATAGATACGATTATACTACCGACACCGTTTCAACTTATGGAGCATGTTGGGGAATCAATGAATCAAAGAAGATCAATGGGACAAGAGAGTGCAATGACACGTAGAGAGGTGGTCCCCATGACCCACAACACCACCACAGAACATCGCCGAATAATGGGAGCAACTGCCGTACTCCTGACAACTTCATCACTGAGACAGCTCGCCTTGTCATGCAAGAATCTCACAAAACTTGACCTGGCATACACTACCCTTATCCATGACAACATGATTGCTGAAACCGGTGAATACGTATCGACATTGCAACACTATGCCATCCAGCGTGACCTTACTCAGATACCTATCACAATCGAATCGGTGATTGAGCTCTTGGGACTTGAATGCAGCCATCTAAAGGATATCAGTGTGCAGCGGTGTGAATGGGTAACAACCAAATTGATATGGCTTATGGTCATGCATTGCCCTGTCCTTGAACGTCTTGATGCCCGACGAGCTGACAAAGGTGTGGTTGTCAAGAAACTTACCCTGGATGTTCTGGAAAAGCCTCGATCTTCTTCTACGCAACGGCAACAACAAGAACAACAGCAACAGCATGAAAGTGATGATGACCTATCGCCACAACCTTTCGAGGAGGATCCATTTGTGCCCAATGAACAACCCAATGACGACGTTGCCAATCGTAAGTATTGTTCAAAAACAGTACGTCTTCAAATCATGATTATTTAAACATCATTTGTTGTAATCTAGCCATGGGGATTCAGATGATCGGCAGGCGTATCCCAGACTTCGAACGAAGGATGGTTCGGATAACATTGCGACTACCAACCTTCTATCCTCACACCTTAAACAACCATATTAATTTTCGACATGATATCAATCGTTTGTTACAGCATTATCGTCAACAACCCGTCCACATCAACAACACCGAACCAGAAGAAGAAGACATGCACACATCGCCGCCATATAGCTCAAACAGCGAATTCAATGAAAGCCAATCATTGAAGGATGTCGTCTATACCATCATCAAGGAAGCCAAGGAACTAGGAACAAGTGACCTTGACTGGTTCATCCCTTGACCAGAGGCATAGTTTGGATATCCCGCCCTAGCGTTCAATATTCCCATCATCAACCATTCCTTTCTTTGTACCCACATGTTGTTTTTGTATACAATTGGATAAAAACATGCTTACAGTAAGAGTCAGTCAGCTCAGGCGATGCATGATACTTGTACACTCTTTAGGAATAGTTCATAAGATGCCAGCTAATAACCCATTCCTCCCATCCACCTTTGTTGTCCAATACAATGCATATGAACGATTGTCCTGCTTCAGCCCAACATGCCCATCATTCAAGTTTCTTGATCCGAGAGGATTTTGACTGAAAAATGCTCAAACACAGAAGTATCATTCAAAATCAGAAAATTTTATCTGGTTAGTTATACGTAAACTGCTACTTGATAGCCCATTCCTCCCATTCATCTTTGTTTCCCAATCCAACGCATGTGAAAGATTCTCCTGCTCCAGCCCAGCATCTCCATCATTCAACTTTCTTGATTCGAGAGGATTTGACTGAAAAACGCTCAAACACAGAAGTATCATCCAATATCAGAAGAATCATTTTGCAAAGTTATTTGTAAACTGCCAGGTAGCAGCCCATTCCTCCCATTCACCTTTGTTGTCCAATACAATGCATGTGAACGATTCTTCTGCTCCAGCCCATCATTTAACTTTCATGATTCGAGCTAACCTGGTAGTATGACAACAATGGGTGTTGTTGGATTATCATTATCATGTAAAGTGTAAAATGACACACATCCTTTTGCTATACGGTTTCTTTTATTTACGCGTGCCTATTGCCTATCTTGAGGGCGATGAAGATGATGGGTGAGTTGTGTGTTTGGGTGGATGGTGTGTATAGAGTAATTGAGTGGCCTCAGTGTAATAGCAGTAGGGGATTAAAACTTGGGAACGGTAGCTCCGCGACTTGAGACAACGCTTCTCTTTCTCTTTGTCGCTCGTCTGCTTTTATCGCCTTCACGACATTCCAATCAAGGTAGGTAATGTGTTACCAAAGAGTGCTCTTGTTGACTGTGAGGTAACATGCATTGTCAAGGAGTGAGTGTGTGTCCAAGTGCCGAGGAATGAGCGTGGTGGGTGGGTTGGCTATTGCCATGGCGATACGGTTGCTTCCTCTTGTTCGTTGCTATTCCCGCCGTACGCTTGGTGTCAACTGGTACATTCAGAGTCGAATGTTGCAGCCGAACTGGTTCCATTGACGTGTTAGCTTGTATAGAGGGCAAGTTTGGTCTCAAGACGTTGGCTGGTTTTGTTTCGGCTCAACTACACTACTACACCATGGCTTTCGGTTTCCAGTAACCAACAACAAAGGGGTGGTTTGTGTATATGGAAAAGGCAAGTGCAATGAAACAAACAATGAAAAGGGTGTTTATTGTGTGTGTGAGTGTGTGCTAATAATGAATTGAATAGGTTTCTTTGGTCAGGCAATGCAACTTGGGGGCATCATCATCATCTCTTTGGGTTCAAGTCCCAGCCTGTATCAAGTGGCCGCTGCGTCGCTCTACACTAGCCAAGTGTGCTGGAAAAGCTTCTTGGAACGCGCCCAGGGCACTATAGACCTGCGTTTATTTGAGGATGGGTCGATGACGATGGATTTTTGGAAGAGCATGGTCACCGTGTTGAGGTAAAAGGGGATTTGCAACAGCTTGTGAATGTATTTAACCAACACGCTCTTCTCGTGATAGGCTCGTTCTTTCCCTTGAGGATTTCTTTTCATGAGGTGGGAAATGATTGGAAGGATTGCGGATCATTCTTTTTTTGGAGAGGATGAATGAGAACAACTATGAGCCTGGACTCTACGTAAGTGACGTCCTTCCTTGCCATGGATCGAACCGGCCTTGCTTGATTCGTGCATTGCTTTCTCAAGAACAAGGGATTGCCCGACGTTGCTCGTATGGTGGGTGATTTGTTTGTGAGTTCCTTCTGATTTGCTTTCTTCCTTGGAGAGGATCGCTTAGAGGTATACCAAATCATCATCATTCCCTGTATCAGGTGGTCTAACTTGGCTGCTTTTTACTTATAGAGACGACCGTTACGATGATTACGACATTCGCAACAATGACGATGATAACGATAACGAGATCCACAATGACAATTATGATGATCACCACATTCACAACAATGACAATGATAACGACAATGAGATTCAAAAGGAAGCCTGCAAGATCCCATTCGTTTCAACCTGTGTGGTTTTGGATATTGGGTGATGAGGAGGTTGACGAGTGCTCACGAGTACGAGTACGAGTACGAATGATGATGGACGACGACCACGACTACGACGATGGTGGTGGCAATGTAGCAAGATAGCTAGATAAATAAAAGCATTGTTTATTTATTGCAATCTTGGACTCTGCTAGCTTGTGGATTACATACTATTGCTTCGAAGATGGAATAATAAAGGCGGTTCGGTTATCGGCCATCAAGAAGTACATGGCTTTTGTGATACAATAAGGGGGAGGGGGAGTGGGATGAGCTTGAGAAGAGAAAAAGTGAAGAGATCCCTCCATTGAGTTTCAGGATGAGTGACTCATTCAATATGTATACGTATCTTTTTACATATACAAATCGGTTTATGCAGCTCGACCTTCTCCTACATGCAAATGTGATACATACCTTAAGCACACCTTCATGGTTGGATGCTGTTTTACTTACGTACACTTCTAAAAAATAATCCATCATCATCTCATCCATTTGTGGCAACAACCTGTCAGACGTGTCTGTGTAACCACCATACGTTTCACTCAGCTCTTCATCTTTCCATTCTTGACCGACACCATCCACTAGGAAAAAGCAACTCCCATCCGCTTACCTCATATGTAAAACATAAAGGCGCCTGTATCTCCAAACTTTACAATGAAACGTGGGGTTTTTTATTAGAGCAATGTGCTCGGCTTGACCAACAGCACCTTGTGTGAAAGTTTCGCGTTATCTGTCTCGCAAACAGCCCAAAAAAATATTTTTTGGCGTCGTTGTCGTGTCGAGGTCGACCCCTGGATCCAGTTTGGCTGGTGGCGACAATGTGGGAAATCTGGGATTAGCCACGACCGTTTCAGCTTTCTACAAGGTGCTGTTGGCCAGCCGACTTTGTTCTCTAATAAAAGCCCCACGTTTCATTGTAAAGTTCGGAGATACAGGCACACTATGTTTGTAAACGTGATGCTATATAATGAAATAGTCTTTGTTTAGTAAAGTATTTATGAGGCTTTTGGCCTCGTTTTATTAAGTGCATCAGTGGCACACGATCGGAACGATATAGAAAAACGTCACAAAGAATACGTATTGAAGGAGCTGGCCGGTGTTATAGTTTACTCGGTGGCGAGGGACTTCCCGAAAATGAGAGGATGGGGCAGAGGAGACAAAAGGTTGACTGATTTGGCTGATGATTCAACCAAGAAATTCAAGAGCGAAAAGGTGTCGGTGATGTGTTTGGCTTGGTCAGACATAGGGTAGGTATGGTGGATATGGCTAAGAAGGCTGGATGTGGATTGTGGTGTTGGCAAAGGCATGTTTTTATCAAAATCATCAGGTGTGTACTCGTTAATGATATTGTCATTATGGCTTTCAATAGGCGATAGATCAAGTTTTAACATGGAGATATCGGATGAGTGGCTGTTGAATTGAGACGAAGGTGAACGAGGCAAGGTGTGGTCGTGGGACTGCATGAATCAGGCTTGGATTTACGGTTGAAACACTTAGCGGCGCGATGACTTGTTTGGCCACATGACCAACAAACAAGAACAGGTATTTGATTAGGACATGCAGATGTAGCGTGACCAGCTTGGTGGCAATGAAGGCAATGGAGCGGCATTTCTGCCCACGTAACATGAAACAGATCATCTGAGTTGGGCCATGCAACTGTAGCGGCATGTCGTTGTATCGAGTTAGCGTAATCTCAAGTGGCGCAGCCTTCCCTTGAGGAACGGAATCGTGATCGCGAAGGATACCATAGTCAAGAACGTTGCCGTAGTCTGAAAGTGCTGTTTGGATACCTTTGATAGCTTGTCCCTTGTGGTAAAGGGAGTCATAGCTGAAGATGTACAAGGCGAGCATCAGGAGAAGAGGTGTCGAAGGCAAAATGCATTGGTTGTCAGGGAAGCTGATACCCATGAAATTGATTTTGCTGTAGTCTTTTATCGGCAATAAAGGAAATTGACAATGCGACGTGCGTAGTCAGAGTGGAGGCGTACCCCACAGTTGATGGGAAAGCTCTTGTTAATATGGCAAAGTATTTCTGAACGGTGTTCTGGACGAGAGGTGAAATCAAAAAAACAAGCTGGGACAAGAGGCTGGCGAGCCGCCTACTTTCCACACATTGGGAGTGGACGGCGTATTTACGATCTTTCAGTGTCAAAAGATACGAATAGGCGAAGGACTACGTGTAGCTTTGCTACAGCGAGAGACGTTGACGATTTTGTGTGCCTGTTTCGCTATCAGGCAATTTGGTTAAAATTCTGGAAGACATGTTTAATGTAAAGTAGCTAGACCCTGACAGAGCAAAAGATGCAGAGGGTCGTGTTGTGTAACACAGCTACATTGCATGAATGAGGTCAATGTATAATTACTTTATGGATCATCTAGGAACAGGCATGTGTTGCCGAAAACATAACTGGCCACTTTTATCCAATCATCATTGTTGCGAGATCCACTGCATGGGAACGATGCCCCTGCTCTAGACATTCATTTCCACTGATTAAAATAGGTTGATCCGAGCTGATTTGACTGAGCTGCGGTCAAGAGATTACATCACTCTGGACATAGAGCACGCTCGATATGGCTCAACCGATGTAATCTTGTGTGAGTGTAACTCCGCAAATCAGCTCGGATCAACCTACTTTAATCGGCTGCAAATGAATGTACGGAAGCAGGAGCATCGTCCGCCTACAATAGAATGCACAAAGGTTGGGAATGCACAAAAGTGGCTGTTAGCTGCCAATGTATGTAGTGGTTCAGGCACTACATCTCCGACGTGCTTGGTATAGGTGTAGCTCAAATTAGATTTATGATTCTTTGTTCTACTTTTCACGCAGCTTTCAGAACACCTACCGAGAGTCTCGCGTACTCATTAACGTTATCAATCACAACACGCACACACTCACACCTACACCAGCACATCTTTTACATGAATACTCTTTTCGTTATGTCCACTCCCAACAACTTAACATCAACAACAACAACAACGACATGAATGTCGACTTCGAGGGTGGTATTCCATCCAACAGCATTCCCGGTCTCATGCCTGAATGGGCACCTCTCAACGAGGAAGGCGCAACAACAACAAATCGAGTTGCTCCAACAGCAACTTGAACGTAGTGTTGCTCCAACAACAACAACAGCAACACGTTTTGCAGCAGCAGCAGCAACTTGAAGCATTGCAGCAGCAGCAGCAACAACAACAGCAAGCCTTGCAACAACAACAACAGCAGGCCTTGCAACAACAGCAACAACAGCAAGCTTTGCAGCAGCAACAGCAACAAGCTTTGCAGCAGCAACAACCACAAGCTTTGCAGCAGCAGCAAGCACAACAACAGGGTCCACAAACAATCCCTACCCAAAAAGGAAACGAGAGCCCTGGCTCAGAAAATGAAAACACGGGCCGATGTGCTTTATGCTGAGGCTTTCCAGCTCATGGCACAAGACGCTGACCAAGTGTTGGTGGATGCAGCCATGACCCAGTACGAAAAGCCCGCCAGGCTGCATGCGTAAGCAGGTGGCTCTTTTGAGGGTGAGAATTACAATAGTGATGTCCTTAACGATTTTGGACCAGAGGCTCTGACAAACAAACGTCACGAGATGATGTGTCATCCCAACCATCCCGATTGACGAGATCATCAGTGGATGTGCAACCTCGCGGTATTAAAGACAGCGACCTGCCGATGTTCAACATTGGTAACCAGCCTAATGGCATAAAACAAGGGCAAAATATCAGCTCTATGACTCTGCCAAAGAATGGCTCACAAACTTTAAAGTTTGTGTTCGTCACGAGGACATTGAAAGCAAGTGGGGAGATTGGTTGTCATATAGCATGGATGATTCTCAAATTCAGCAGCTGAGGAGCTGGATCAAATTGAGGTACCAACGGAAGGCCGTAGTAAGCATACTTGAACAGGTTCGCGGGGCGATCCTTAATACCTTTGACACACCAGTACAAAAGCGTCAAAGAAGACGTGCCCTTTTGAAGTGTAAGCAGCAGATGGGCGAGTCCCTCAAATCTTGTTCGTCGCTTTAGAACAGTGTTGCACGCGCTCTGAAGAACAACACAGGGATAATCCTTTGCTCGTGGATATCTTCTTAATGAACATGCACATAGCTGACAGAACGACTGCTGAAGCTTACTTGTCCATGAAAGGAGAATGGCCCAACAATGTGGTCAAGACCTTTAATGACATTGAAGGCCTCAACGTGCTTGAAAAAGAGTTTGGTGGTAATAACAACAAGCGCAAATTGCTCAGCAGCAAACAAGCCGCGTTGTACGTGCTAAGGCTTCTTTGGACAACGAGGAAGAAGAACCCACACCATGCTGGCATTGTGCAAAACACGGCGTCACGGTGGACTTCGACACCAATCACAAATGTCCCTACTACAAGAAGAAGAAATACCATCCCACTTCAACAACAAGCCTGCCTCTCACAAAGGCAATAACAATCAATACTCTGGCTCATCATCTCGCCACAACAACAATGGCCACAATGGTCAACGTTATCAACGTTCGGCCAAACGTATCGTCAACAAGGCTAACAGGCAGCCAAGCGTGGCAATAAGGCAACTAAAGCCCATCACCAACGCAACGCCTACAGCCAAGCGGTAATGGATCAGGATGCCGTTATCGATGCCGAAACGCGGCTTTGCAACAATCCTCTGGTCGTGGCACGTAATGCTTTTTACTCGCACGATCATGATGAAGAATTGACGCCGGCTTCCGAAAGCCAATTGTATGGTGATAACGATGAAGATGGTGACGCCTCTCAGAAGATGAACACATGGACGAAGCCTCTCAATGTAAGCATGCCAGAATGGCAAACAAGCACAATCCTCACATCAGTGACGAAATACTCATACCCATCACTCTCCAGAATCAACAAGTGCTCGCATTACTTGATAGTGGTGCAACATTTTCTTCTATTGACGTGAACTTTTTGTGATCGCATGAACTGGGGAATAGATTTGTACTTCGTTCAGTTACGTATAGCTAATTACGAAGGCCCATATATCGTTGAACGTAAAACGAAGGGTGGATCATACCGATTAAAGGACCTGGATGATGCAATTGAGAAAAGGGATTACACACCCCACGAACTCAAGCTGGCAATTCCACTAGAAGAATTACAAGAGAAACGTTACGTAGTCGATCACATTATTGATCCCTGCAGACCGACAAAAGACACAAACATCTTTACCGTGTAAGATGGAAAGGTTTCCCACCAAATGAGGACACTTGGGAACCAGCAACTCACTTTGACGATGTTGGCACAATCGTTAAATATTGGCGTCACTTGAAAAAGAATCCTCCAAGTAACTTACAAAAACGTAAACATGACAACATGGCACTTAGAGACCGCGAGCAAGCGTGTGGCGACTCGCAAGTCATAACAACAAAAACATTTATCATACTCCAGGCAGTATGCGCAGCTGCATTAATCGGCTATAGGAGCCTGGGGGAGGGAATTGATGTGGTGGTTCAGGCGCTACATCTCCGACGTGCTTGGTATAGGTGTAGCTCAAATTAGATTTATGATTCTTTGTTCTACTTTTCACATAAACTTTCAAAATTTTACCTACCGAGTCTCGCGTACTCATTAACGTTATCAATCACAACACACACACACACTCACACACCTACACCAGCACAATGTATGACATAAAGTGAGGGTTGCGTACCTTTCATGCATTGTCCCTGAAGTCCTGACTTTTTAGCTGAGTTACCCAAAGAGGTCCTTCTGCATCTTTTGCTCTGCCAGGGTCAGCTACTTACAATGAACAAAAACATGTCTTCCCAGAATTTAACCAAATTGCCTGATAAGGAAACAGGCACACAAAATCGTCAACGTCTCTCGTATGCTAAAGCTACACGTAGTCCTTCGCTCATTCGTGATTCTTTGAAGACACCGAAAGATCGTAAATACGCCGTCCACTCCAATGTGTGGAAAGTAGGCGGCTCGCCAGCCTCTTGTCCCAGCTTGTTTTTTGATTTCACCTCTCGTCCAGAACACCGTTCAGAAATACTTTGCCATATTAACAAGAGCTTTCCCAACAACTGTGGGGTACGCCTCCACTCTGATCACGCACGTCGCATTGTCGAACTCTTTATTGCCGATAAAAAAGACTACAGCAAAATCAATTTCATGGGTATCAGCTTCCCTGACAACCAATGCATTTTGCCTTCGACACCTCTTTCTCCTGATGCTCGCCTTGTACATCTTCAGCTAAGTGACCTTCCCTTTACCACAAGGGACAAGCTATCAAAAGGTATCCAAACAGCACTTTCAGACTACGGCAACGTTCTTGACTATGGTATCCTTCGCGATCACGATTCTCACCTTTTCATGGGAAAAGGCTATGCCACTCTGGAGATTAATAATGCCAACTCTGATACAATTCCATTACGCCACACAGTTGCATGGCCCAACTCAGATGATCTGTTTCATGTTACGTGGGCAGAAATGCCGCTCCATTGCCTTCATTGCCACCAAGCTGGTCACGCTACATCTGCATGTCCTAATCGTGCCACTCGTTCTCGTGTTTGTTGGTCATGTGGCCAAACAGGCCATCGCGCCGCTAAGTGTTTCAACCGTAAATCCAAGCCTGATTCATGCAGTCCCACGACCACACCTTTGCCTCGTTCACCTTCGTCTCAATCTGCCAACAGCCAATCGTCTGATATCTCCATGTTAAAACTTGATCTATCGCCTATTGAAAGCCATAATGACAATATCATTAACGAGTACACACCTGATGATTTCGATGAAAACATGCCTTTGCCAACACCACAATCCACATCCAGCCTTCTTAGCCATATCCACCATACCTACCCTATGTCTGACCAAGCCAAACACATCACCGCCTTCTTGACACCTTCTGCCCTTGAACTTCTTGCTGAATCACTTAAACAAAACGGTCAACCTTTTGTCTCCTCTGCCCCATCCTCTCATTTCTCGGGAAGTCCCTCGCCACCGAGGAACTATAGCCCGACTTAGTCATTCCTTCAATACGTATTCCTTGTACGTTTTTCTATATCGTTCCGATTTTGGGGTGCCACTCTTCGATGCACTCCCAATAAAACGAGGCCAAAAGCCTCCCTATAAATACTTTACATTAAACAAAGACCACTTGTCATATAGCATCACGCTTACAAACATAAAGGTGCCTGTATCTCCGAACTTTACAATGAAACGTGGGGTTTTTATTAGAGCATTGTGCTCGGCTTGGCCAACAGCACCTTGGGTGAAAGTTTCACGATCAAGCTTGCCAATCCCAGATTTCGCAATGTCGCTACCAGCCAAACTGGATCTGGGGGTCGACAACAATGGATCTTCCCGCTAAACCTAAAAAATCAGTGGGTGGGAAACCATCCCACGACCAACCATCATCGTATGCATCCCTTTTCAACAAGACTCGAGAATCCATCACCCTTTTTTCCCAACATCAGAACAGCCGCCAAGTGTGGCGACGTGCTGAAAACCCCCATTCCTTGCTGTTTGATATAACCCATTTGAAAATAACTGACGCTGAATTTCGGCTTGCAGTTGGTCACTCAACATTGCATAAGGGTGCCCATGGCATTGTTGTGCATCGAACACGCTCGTATACCATTGCTGAAGTCGCTTTCGAGACACAAGACCTCGCTGACAAAAACCTCGATCAACCAGTAGTCCTCGCTGATGGCACAAAAGTCTTTGGTTCCCAACCTATACCAGAAGAATGGGACGTTGTGAAAATCAACCTTACTCATATCCCATTGTATACACGCACAATTCTTTCCTCATCACTCTCTACAGCACTCAAACCTTTTGGTCAACTTCTTGAACTTGGTATCTACCTGGAACAAAACTTTTTCACAGGAAAAGGATACGCTTACATCAATACTACTCCCAAGTACGCCAACAACAGCAACAAAGTGTTTCATGTACCACCTCAACAGCTCGTGCATTCCATCACTGTATCACGTAATGATGGGTCCTACCCCACTCGTATGTTCGCCACATGGTCACAAATGCCTTTATACTGTCGTTATTGCCATCTTTCTGGACATACTCGCCTCCAGTGCAAGCAGAAACCTCAACCAAGATGTCATTTTTGTCAAGAACTCGGTCATATTCGTAAAGATTGCCAAATCCGACAAGGCAAGAAGCTTGCCCCTGAAACCAGAACCTCCGACCCTGCAAACTCTAATCAAGATACTCTCACATCGACATTCACCTTCCGAACAAATAGCAAACGCCAACGCAACGTCGCCCCTTCGAAGTCCACTCCTATGAACATTACTCCAACTCCCGACACCAATAACAATAGCCTTCCTGCTACAGTTTCTACCCCGCATGATCACCCACAGCAACAGCCCCCTCCGCATGATGGCCAACGGTCTGATGTCTCTCTTCCAAAAAGTGATACGGATGCGATGGAGACATAGTCACCATCATTCATCTAGATCTTTTTTGTGTCTCTGTATTGGCTCATGGCCCCTTTTAGTCCAATGGGACTTTTCTTTTAAGATTGTATCAAGTGTCATCTTTTGACACTACAATAAATACCGTTTACACACCAAAATCTGGGGGTCGACCTCTTCCACGACGACGACGACCAAAAAAATACTTTTTGGGCTAGTTGCGACACTGAACATGAAACTTTCACACAAGGTGCTGTTGGCCAAGCCGAGCCCATTGCTGTAATAAAAACCCCACGTTTCATTGTAAAGTTTGGAGAAACAGGCACCTTTATGTTTGTAAGCGTGATGCTATATGAGGAGTGGTCTTTGTTTAATGTAGAGTAGCTAGACCCTGACAGAGCAAAAGATGCAGAGGGTCGTGTTGTGTAACACAGCTACATTTGCATGAATGAAAGGGTCAATGTATAATTACTTTATGGATCATCTAGGAACAGGCATGTATTGCTAGCTAACGGCCACTTTTATCCAATCACCATTGTTGCGAGATCCACTGCATGGGAACGATGCCCCTGCTCTAGACATTCATTTCCATGATTAAAGTAGGTTGATCCGAGCTGATTTGACTGAGTTGCGGTCAAAGAGAGGTTACATCACTCTGGACATATAGCACGCTCGATGTAGCTCAACCGATGTAATCTTGTGTGAGTGTAACTCCACCAAATCAGCTCGGATCAACCTACTTTAATCATGGAAATGAATGTACAGAGCAGGAGCATCGTCCACCTACAATAGAATGCACAAAAGTTGGGAATGCACAAAAGTGGCTGTTAGCTGCCAATGTATGACATAAAGTGAGGGTTGCGTGTTGTATTCTGTAATTGTTTATGGATACGATATCTAGAAACATAGAATAGACCTTTCCACTACACATTCGAACGTTCCTTAGAAGCACATGACATGTCAA
This sequence comes from Lichtheimia ornata, assembly GCF_029851405.1. Taxonomy (NCBI): domain Eukaryota; kingdom Fungi; phylum Mucoromycota; class Mucoromycetes; order Mucorales; family Lichtheimiaceae; genus Lichtheimia; species Lichtheimia ornata. Next base: position 267,909 of record NW_026695345.1, read on the forward strand.
CAACAACAATAGAATAGTATAAATAAGCATCCATCAAGCAGCTAGAAACCATCATCTTTCATCTTTTGATCTTTCATACATAAAGACATACACACGAGTCCTAAAGGATTTATCTTGTCTCTTCTCTTCTTTATTTGAAACATCACATTGCGTACCTTTCATGCATTGTCCCTGAAGTCCTGACTTTTTAGCTGAGTTACCCAAAGAGGTCCTTCTGCATCTTTTGCTCTGCCAGGGTCCAGCTACTTACAATGAACAAAGACCACTTGTCATATAGCATCACGCTTACAAACATAAAGGTGCCTGTATCTCCAAACTTTACAATCCAACGTGGGGTTTTTATTAGAGCAATGGGCTCGGCTTGGCCAACAGCACCTTGGGTGCAAGTTTCGCGTTCAATGTCGCAAACAGCCCAAAAAATATTTTTTGATCGTCGTCGTCGAAGAGGTCGACCCCCAGATCCAGTTTGGCTGGTAGTGACATTGCGAAATCTGGGATTGGCAAGCTTGATCGTGAAACTTTCACCCAAGGTGCTGTTGGCCAAGCCGAGCACAATGCTCTAATAAAAACCCCACGTTTCATTGTAAAGTTCGGAGATACAGGCACCTTTATGTTTGTAAGCGTGATGCTATATGACAAGTGGTCTTTGTTTAATGTAAAGTAGATAGACTCAGATAGAGCCAAAGATGCTGAAGGACTTGGTTGATGTGTCACAAAGCCGAGGTGGCAGGAGTTGAAGATTCGATCCTATTGGTGAAGCGTGCATGATCGATATTTACCTATTAGCTATAGTAATGTCCGCCCACGATAACCCGTATGGAATCATTTTCAAGTCCACACGGTATACTAGATAATAGGCCAAAACCGATCAATGCGTCCGAATGCATCTTGTGCGAAAGTAGATAAAGTGTGAGATGTGAAATTGTATTGTTGTGTCGGAAGACCAGCAGCAGGAATAGTTTTGACTGACGGCATAGAATAGTGGCCATCAATGTATCTCAAACATTAGTAGGCGTGAAACTTTGCCGATGCATAGACGCCTTAGTCCATTCCTGGAAGATCAATAATACCATGTATGATTCGTAATCTCGAGTTGGCACGGGTGATGTTCTTATTGGTGCTCATGGTGCATATGATGTGAGATGACACGATCCTTCGCTATACGTCGTGGTGGAGGGATGATTAAATTAACTTAACTAGTATGACGTGCAGAAGACGGTAGATGATACCATCCGTATCCACCATCAATTGTGCCGCGTAGAGTTGATGATGGCGCTAGTTGGTCACTGATATCATCGTATCACTCTATGTTGTCTATCTTGTCAAACTACTCTAGTGAGCATTTAATCGTTCAAGAAGTCGTCCATACATGCAGAATCCCCAAGCACATTAACAATAGTCTCCTTTTTTTATGTAATGATCCGAAGATTTATAGCTTGTATAAGCAGCCTTTTCATTTTTCCATGACGATGTAGGTCAATGGTTAAGGTACGAAGGGGAGACAAATACGTAGTCGAAGGTTTATAAAAAGAAAAGTTGTGAAGAGCATTGGAAACCTACTTCCTTCGCTCCTGCCTCATTTATTTATCTCACAAGGACCTCGTTCACCGAATGCAATGCAAGGAATAACCTAAACGTCTTCTTCGTGTAATCGATCAAGCGAGCTTAGACTCTGGTATACGTCCACATTGGTTGCTATGATACCTACTGTATAAATCATCACTTCCAGCAGGGTTGGGGAGACGCTGCCAATTGAAACTCCACGTCCTACAAGGAAAACATTGGCGAGATAAGTTGTTGGCACCTTCAACTTTGATAAGAGCTATCTATACACACACACACACACACACACACACACACACACACATACAATGTCAAAGTCAGTAAAGGAAGCCAAGATCTTGCTTGCACCTCTTGCGTTATACCGTCAAATATTGCGTACACATCGTTACATGCCACCTGCCATGCGTTCCATGGGAGACGACTACGTCAAGGCTGAATTCCGAAGACACCAAAACATTGACAATCCAGCACACATTGTGGGTTTCCTTTCTCAGTGGCAAGAGTAAGAAGAGCAGTGGTAGTATGAGGGTTATCTTTTATCTTACTTGGATCTGGTGAATAGTTACCTGGAGACGTTGCAAGGACAAACAGCACCACCCAGCAACAGTGATGAAAGTGTTGCCCCACAAGACGATCCTTTAGTACGCAGCTTCAACATGCCCGATGGTGGTTGGGGCAAGAAACTCGATAGCGAGCGATTGGATAAGCTTAGCGATGAACAACTTGGTCAATTATATGAACTACGCAACGAGCTTAAAAAGTCTCTAGGCATCAAAGAGGACAAATAAACGCATCGTGTATATATAAACATTCTCTACATTTACAATGTATCTCTAAGTAGACTTTATCTTATTCAATTCATAGTCTGGTACATCTCCACTAAAGGTCCATGCTCTTTGAGATCCTTCCTTCAAATGACCCGTTTCCGCATTCATCACCACATTCCAGCTACCATCCTCGTTTCGCACCAGCTTGGATACACTGCATGTAGCAGCCTTAATGGGATACTTGACATCATTCACCAATGAACGAACAGCGGCCACTACGGATGCAGCATGACCCGCCAATAATACACTTGTTGGCCCATCCACTTCGTTATCCAACTTTGCTACCAATGTCTTGATCGCTTTATCCACACGAATGTGACAATCTCCCACAGTTTCAGGACCTTGTACACATGGAATACTCGATTCATGCGTCGTGTCAATGGCAGGGAAATGTGATTTGAGTAGCTCCATAGATGCAGGTGGCAAGTACTCTGGATACGCTGTGCCATACCATTCGCTATGATATACACATTAGTTACCATCATCATCTCTACTCCCATCATAGTAAGGTTTCCTCTCTACCTCATACTAAAGTCAATATAAAGAGGGACATGAGTCTTTGCAATAAGGGGAGACACGGTCTGTAAAACTCGATAGAAAGGAGAGCTGTATACGCGCTGAATACCCTTGTCTTGAAGAAACTCGCCCAACTCTTCTGCTTGAGCAAGGCCGAGCTCTGAGAGTGGTGGATCGTGGCTCAATTGAGTGGGTAAATGAGGTGTAGGGGTGACCCAATCTTCACGGTAACCATGACGTGTAATCCAGATTTCTTTGAGCATGTCGACAAGAAAGGTTGCAAGGGACAAATGTGACGTAAATGGCCCTGTTTTGTGGGGCTAAAATGGAGCCATATGCCAATGTCATTGGCTGCTGGGCGGGGATAGCATGAACGAGGAACAACTTTTTGTGTCACCTGATCCATCTCGTACGTATAAAGGAAGCAATTATGGTTGATGTTGTTCACTTCCCTTATGAGGACATCTTTCAAGCCCATTTCTTTGTCTCGTTATTGAGCACTATACTACTACTACTACTACTACTATTTCTTCAAAGATGTGATGATGGCATTATGAAAAGAATGGCTTTTTAATTCTAAGGTTGTGACCAGAGCTGCTATTGGTAGCTTATCTTCCATCCTCCTCCTTTATCATGTTCCTTTACCCATCCCACACAACATACACATGCCCTATCAGCACCGATCAAGATCCACACATGCTATGACTAAGTTGATGATGATGATGATGACGATGTTTGATATGCGTGTGTAAAAATATAAGTGTGCTCTGTGTGAGTGTGAGTGTGAGTGAGTGAGTGAGTGAGTGTGAAGGATGTGAAATAGAGTGTATAGAATAGTGGATGAATGATGGTGTATCAAACACGGTGAAATAATGAAGGAAGATTGGGATGGGGGAATTGTAGTGTTTCATGAAAATGGGATCATGTATTGCAGTAAAGAAAAAAAAAGATGGAGATGATGTTGTTGTGGTTGATCAAAAGTCGTCGTACAACCGGCTCGTCGGGTTCATGAGATTGAAAGGCTTCATCTGCTGTGCAGCGGTCAATGGTTGCTGATCACCCACTTTAGCTGTCTTGGCTGATCTAGGATCTGTCACTGGAATAGCAATAGGATCAATGGGATATTTGATGTGAGGATCATGGAAATTGGTGGGTGCTGGATCAATGAATGCAGGTGGTGGTTGAGTGCTTGTTACTGGAATAGGATTCGTCATTCCTGCTGCTGATAGACCCTTTGTTTGTGAACGTAATCTACAATCAAAGAGCACATGGTTACTAAAAATGGACGGCTACGAGAAGGAATACAATCACTTACAATCGGCTACTGGATGAAGCTGAGGGTGGATTATCTCGCACAAGCATTCTACCACCGCCCGTTCCTGCATATGCATGGTTGCTAAGGTATGCATGGTCTTGTGGCAGCGTTTGTTGTAACATAGTTGGCCGACCATATTGACTTTGCATCAATTTTTGTTGTTGCTGGTGTTGATATTGAAGCATTACATCATCCAAACGTTTTGATGTCTCAGGTGATTTGTTCTCTGTACGATAAGGCTGAGCTACTGATGATCGATGAGGCAAGCCTGGTGTCGGTAATGCTGTAGTCATCATGGGTCGTCGTTGATGTGAAGGTAATGCTGGATCATAAGGAGCAGCCGAAGAACCGTACAATGATGTATCAAGTCGTGACGATGCTTGTGATTCAGCAGCCATCTTCTTTTCCTGCTGTGAGAGTAAATCCAATAGAATTAGTGAGATGAAAATCATGGATCTTCACGACACATACCATTTTTCTAACAGTCCAATCAAATACATAATCGTATTGAAAGCCTTCACGAACAAAGAGATCACGGAAGAGTTTGCGTAGATAGGTGTAATCAGGCTTGTCATCGAAACGCAATGATCGTACATAGTTGAGGTATATTGCAAATTCCTGACTCAGGTTGCGACAAAGGACATCTGCAGGCGTAGTCATCTTCTTTTCCATAATCTTGTCGTATTTCTCCTTTTTGGTGCGAGCTCGAATGCCTTGCCAAGGTAGTTGCCCTTTGCAAAAGTAAATCAATATATAGCCGAGAGATTCGAGGTCGTCACGTCGTGATTGCTCTAAATCATAAAGGCGTTAAGGATCACGTTCATGATACAATAATGATTCATCACATACCGATGCCCAAGTGTGTGTTGACGCTAGCATATCGGGGGGTACCGGTCAGATTCTTGTTTTCTCTGTAGGGTATATGCACATTGGTTCGAGGATCACGATATCGTTTTGCAAGTCCGAAATCGATCATGTTGACTTGATTGCCGCATCGTCCAATGCCCATCAGAAAATTGTCTGGTTTGATATCTCTGTGGATAAAGCCTAATATCTTCATTAGTCTACCTCGCTAGTTATATAGCAATCTTGATGATGCTTACCTTTGGAATGAATATACTCCACTCGAGAAAGCTAAAAGGGAAAAAACGGGGAAAAAGAGATGGAGTGTTAATAGATCGGCGGACAAAAGGATTAAACACACCACCTCCCTCAGCAGCACATGCGGACCATACATATCCCCCGCCCTTGGCTAGTGCATGCATGTCTACTTACCAATTGATCAGCGAGAAGGAGTACAGTCTTCAACGAAAAGCGCCGTTTGCAATAATTGAATAAATCCTCCATTGAAGGGCCCAAGAGATCCATAACAAGCACATTGTAATCGCCTTCTCTGCCATACCAGCGACAAAATGGGATGCCAACACCACCAGCTAATGTCTTGTATACTCGTGCTTCATATTCAAGCTGTGGATGGGGTGCCCGAACACTTTCAAGTTTTATGCCGATCTCTTCACCACTGGTAATGTTGGATCCTATACATAACAACAATGATGTAGATTAGCATCCATCTTGAACATGATAACATAGTTGTCACACACACGCACACAACACACACACAATGTCTCCTTCGTCCCCGCTCCCTCAACCAACCCCCCACGCACCACGCACCACGCACCCCAAAAACCCCTCAAACAACACAGATGAGTAAGCCGACAAGTCTCAATCGCAATCAGAAAAAGAGAGAGAAGGAAAGCATGCACACATACACACACTGCCCAATGCGTCCTGACATAATAAAATATCTCGAGTGTTGTCTTCAATGTCAAATTGACAAAGGATGCGGATGAGTGTGGCATTGTTCTTCATCTGGTCAAAAGGATACAGCAATTGAAAGGAAAGTGGATGGTACTTACCCAAGTAAATCTCTCCAAAAGAGCCAGCACCGATCTTTCTTCCAAGTTTGTACTTGCCACCGATAATGATGTTTCGACCTTCCAAGGACATAGTGGACAAGAAGAGTGGGTGCACAAAAGAGGGATAAGCTGAGGAGAAGAGAAGCGGAAAAAGAGAGAATAGCAAATGGAAAACAAAGATGGAGGTCGTATGTGTGTGTGTTTTTTTCTTTTCTCGAGATGGCGGATGAAAAGAACCAAAAAGAGCAGTTGCACTTGCCGCCCCCCCTTCACTTGCCGTTGCTCTCTTTCTTCAGTCACAATATCTCACCGGCATCATCCGCCGAATTGACATTAAAGGCAAATCAAAGGTGTTGCTTGATTATGTGCTGCATGCATAGCGAGGCACTCTTTTTCGGGCAATAACAACTTCAATCATCATTTTTACAAGAACACATCCATAATACCACGTTTGTTTTGGTTGCCATGGTGATGGGTACATAGGTAATCTCTATTCAATCTCATCGATGTCCTCGTTCATTTGGATGTGAACCAAGGCCTGGGTCGATTTTACATGGACTGGCATTTGTCCTAACGCCTAAACGCTGGATTCACCGATGGGTGGCAACAACTTGTATACAATGCTTGTTTGTTTGTACAGCCACGAAAAGGCTTTTATGCTGCAAACAACAACAGCCACCATCCACTACTACTACTTGCTATCATAAACGCCACCTGATCCTATCAAACTCCATCTATTTGTAGTCGTCCGGTAAAATGGCTGCTATATTGATCGGCTTTGTTGTCGGTCGTATAATACAAATATGTAAACACATTTCTCGGCATACTGCCGCTCAAGGAAAAAAAGTGCCTCACATGTCTCTAAGCATTTGCGCAGCAGCGGCATTTGCCTTTTGGGGTAAATATATAGTAGAGCTGCCCATCTCTTAACATCCACACGAGCCACATGCATCCCGATCACAGCGATACATATTCTTCCCACCCACATTGCTACTTTTACTTGGGCTTTTGTATTACCTTTGCTCGCGCTTTTATAGAGGCGAGTCCTCTTTGGCGTCATGAAATCACTTTTTTTGTCGATGCGTACAAATCATTGCGATGTATACAATACACGCTGCTAGAACGAAACATGTTGTTCCTTCTTGTTTCTAGGAAAAAGTCGTTATCATGCTCAAACCGATATAGCATCATCTTAATGTTTGGTGGAAAGTGCATGACTATGGAAAGTAACATGGAGGATACGCCATCCATTAGCATCATGTTACAAGGTCAATTCGCTTTGCAAGCTTTAAACCCTTGCAATGTGGTAGGAAGGGTACAGGAACCGTGAGAAGCATTGTGCAACATGATGGTGTAGCAAGCAAGGTTAAGGGCCACTAATAGTATGGTTTGGAGATGTCAGCTTACAACATACTACTTTAACCCAAGGAGGCTTACACACCGTGCGACGTGTAGGTGTGTGATTAATTTACCATTCCTCCCTTGTACCTAAGGACCACTCTATCGTACCACCAACTACGCATTGCACATGCAATGATTACGTATACATCAAAGCGCACGAAAATTCTTTGTTTTCATTTATACATCATTAACCTAGCCAAAAATGAGAAGGTGAAGGAAAACCCCAATCTTGTGGACAATGAATGTGTGTTTTATTATTCATCCTCATTACCTGTATTCACTCCTGAAGCATGTAACGAGGTACATTTCAAACCTAATGTTGTTAATGCGCGCCAATCCATGACGATACCGCGCTCCTAAGTATTCAAGGTACCACAAAAACGTAACGATTCATCTCGGTCTTCGGATTTCTCATTACTCTATCTCGATCTTTTAAATCCCGACCCCGTAGTCCGCGCGCCCCGAGTTGGTGAGATGTACCAGAGCAATGGAACAGTTTATGCAGATTTTATTTCTGACACGATTACTTGGACACATAAATAGCCGGCTACGCACGTTGAAATACCATACTGTGAGTTGGCATCGAAAATCTAATCATAGCTTTGCTATCCATACGTCATCTAAAATCCATATAAGCTATAGGCAATACACCCTGTCATGGCTTTGGTAAGGAAACATGTCATCTCACCCATAATCCATCCTTGTAGACTCAGCGCACCGCAAATCAGGTGCAACAGTGACACAAGTGCAACACGTGTTTTTGGCTGATTTTGACATGTTGATATGAAACGACAAGCACTTTACAGCAAACGCAGAGATTTTTTATCCAGCAATAGCGAACAATAATCAATGTCAACATAGGATGGTTACTTATCATTACATAAATAAAGAAAACTAAAAAGGAAGATGGCGCTTTTTTTTGTTGGGGGGAAGAGTGGGGGTTTGTAATTGGAAGGAGAGAGAGTGAGATAGAGCAAGAAAATAGGGAATCAGGACACAAGGAAAAAAAAAAGTCAGGTATACAGTGAAAAAGGTGGAGGATGCAATGGAGTCATTTAAGCAGTTTCAGGTTTCTGGCCATGACAACGATACCAACGAATGTACGTGCCGTGTTCTTTGCACTCTTGCTTGGTCTCTGACAAAAACTTTGTATAATACTCTTGGTCTGCCATCTCTGGATAATATCTGACAATGATCGCATGCATCGTGTTGAAGACATCCCAAAAGTCGTCCCTAAGAAAAAAAAGAGTTTGTGGGTGTGCACCACAATAAGATTAGCCAACCGGGTGCTTTATTTTCGATATCCTATACTCCCTTTCTCTCACACACCGCTTTACCAAGCCCTTTCATTCCTTTGTTTACACCCTTCTTACCATAAAAGATCACCGAGCTTGCCACCGTGGCCGATCGGGATAGGTACTTCACGGAACACCAGATTGACGCAACCCGCTTTTCGCATCAAATCTTCCATCTCGTGCGGAATGTCAGGGTTCAACCCCTTCTCTCGGGCGTATTTTGCGACTGGATATAAACAAAGGAGCTATCAGATGATGACAACATCCATATACGTATATATACAACATACCGGAATGCATAAGCAAAGTACATTTGGGACCAGCATTCATGAGCTGTGGGAAGGATACCTAAAAGATGATAGGAGTTGTTGATGATGAGATCACTAGAAACAAATGGAAAGAAAAAGAGTATGATGGTACTCACCTCCAGGAGCTCTAGCCAACCACCAGGCTTTAGTACGCGTAAGAGATCATCGATCACCTAATAAGCTCTTTGTCAGCTCACATGTCAAAAGTCATCCCACATCCTCTTATTTTATTACCTTGACCCAGTCGGTGGCTAAAAGACCAAGAACCAGTAGACGTTGATGCACATAGCCAAATGTGTTGTCCGGGAATGGCGCTGGGTCGATTATGTTGTGTAGATGGAATTGACAATTGGATGGCTTGATGGCTTCAGGAAACCTCGGTGAAATGTCGGTGCCATGGAAGTTCGAATTCGGGTATTGTTCAGACATCTCGAGTGTCCAAGTAGCAGGACCTTGACATTGGTAGCATAGTATGATAGTGAGTGATAGGGACAAATGAAAGAAGGTTCATTGTCAATAAATTAAACAATGCATGCATACCACATCCCGAATCGAGCACTTCGATGCCCTGTGCAAGCGCCTCTTCGATTGGCGAGTCAAAATTGCCACCAAAGGCTACTCTCATCATCCAATGCTGTTGGTGAACACGATCATTCTCTATGTTGGAAATAAAGGAATCAGCAAGGAAGAAGGATAAAAGTGTTGGCGGTCGTAGGAAGAATAGTAATCAATATCGGGTGATTGGTTGGGTACACATTTATGGGTCTGTTGTATGAACATGATGCTGGTTGACCCTTGTCTCGGGAATAATAATAAATGCTGAAGGGGGGTGGGTTGGGTTGCAAGGCGAATAGGATGTACCTTCTTCATCGTTTGGGAGTATGTATGCTACGTCGTCTCTGTTGTGATAACGGCGGTTGCCTTCGTAACGATAAGCCGATGCCTCGGATGAGTTGGTGCTATTCTTTGACGTAATCTCTTCGGTAGGTTGCTTTGATCTTATGGATGCAGAGGCTGTTTTACGTGATCGTCTGAAAAATCGAAAAAAGCGAAAACTCATTGCGAGAAGGAAAGGCTGTAAAAGAGAGAAAAAGAGTGGGTGTGTGAGAGATGAAAAGAAGAGGAAGATGTTGGTGATGCTGGCTAGAAAACAAAAAGCTGACTGATTATCGTTTGCAAAACCCCGCCCACGAGCAAAGCAAAAGGAATGATGATTATGATGAACAAAAGGGAGGAGACAAGAGCGGGGAAAGTGCCCTTTACACACTAAACGCTATTCAACATCAGCTTTTTCTTTCGGCTCTTGCTTTTGGTTCCCCTTGAGGAGAGGATAGCAAAAACCCATGTCCAGGCCTTGGGAAGCGGATACCATTGGTGGAAATCAGCAAATGTCCAATTAGTGTTAGTGAATAGTAATCAGACCACTTGTGTCACCATTATGGTGTGTCGAACAAAAGAACCTTGTTCTGCTCAAGAGCTAATTTTTGCTTTCCCCTTTGCACATCCAACACGCGTCGTATGATCTCGTGCTCTATCTCGATATGGTGGATAATGCCCCCTATGGATAATTCATCTCTCTCGTTGATAACATGATGCTTGTCAATCACCAAACAGCGATAGCGTTTCATTCATCATAGCGTACATGATAACCTTTAGTCTGACAATTGACAAGTTCGGTTTCCAAAAGAGAACAACACGCTTTTAATTTGACATGTGGATTTCTTTTTTTATGTTTGCCCATAACACAAACGGTTTTGGTTTGTATACCTTTCATCGGAAAGGGGTGACATGATATGAGCTTGAGGATATGCATTACAATGCAAGGGATTTAAGGGCTTACATTTTATACTTGCAGATTTGTTTATAGAAATGGTAAATGACGACGGCAGTACAAGGGAGGGCGTGCACAGCTGGAAGAATAATCTGCCACGGGATTGCCACACAAAGCAAGATCTATGCACGAGGCAAGCTGTAAAACCCAGGATCAAACTCACTCGTTGACAACAAATCATTTAGGCTATCCCACTATGCCATGTTACATTCCTCCCTTTACTCCTATTACATTATAAACAACACGCTACCCCAATACGTTTCATGGGTGAACGGCAATGAGTGGGAACCAGTAAGCAAACAAACTACGTTACGCGTTGCATGTGTATTGCACTCAATTCCAAAAATAGCATCGGCTAACCGGCTCCCCGAGTACCTGTTGTTCAGGATGTTGATGCATAAACGGTCAACTCAAGTAAAGAAGCCTTCCTTGGCAGGTAATGGCAACCAGCATCATGCTGCCTTATTCGTCGCGCACATAAACATCCGCACAATATCGCTGATTTATTATTATCTCCCTTTTTCAAATGATGTCACGAGAAAATGCCACCGATGCCAAGGCCAACAACTATATAATAAGAACCTCTTGACCCATTCTTGTTGCCAACCTACCTTTTCTTCTTTTTCTCCCCTCAAACACAAATCTTTTCAAGATGATGCAACAAGAAGGAAGTCTCACTATTGTCGCCCACGCTGCCATGGAAATGCCTAACGTTGAGACGTTCGGCAAGCAAGATCCCTATCTTCAGTTTTCTTTGAACCTGAATGACAAGTCGTCATGGCAAAAGTCCCATACCCAAAAGGATGCTGGAAAGAATGCCACATGGAACCAGAGTTTTGAGATCCCCTTGCGTGGTGAACCCGAATTGTATGTGGAAGTCATGGATGAAGAAACTGGTGTTGACGAGTTGATTGGTTTTGCTGCTATTCCAATTGCACCTGTGGCACAAGCACCTGGTGGCTACGTTAATGGTCTCTTTGATTTGTATACTGTCAAGGGCAAGAGCGGTGGTGTTTTGCATCTCAGCTTGACAGTGCGTGGTTTCAACAGCCCTCCACCTGCTTATGGTCAATACGATCAGCCTGTGCGTGGCCATTCCTATGTCAACGAAGAACATCTCAACCGTTGCAAGTCCTTACGTAACAAGGCCATTGCTGGTGATATCGGTACTGCTGTTTTGGGTGGTGCTCTTGCAATTGGTGCTGGTTTCCTTGGTCACAAATTATACCAAGAACATGAACGTAGAGAGCAAGAAGAAGAAGAAATGGAACTTGAGAAGCAGCGTATGGAAGAAGAACGTGAACGAATGGAACGTGAACGTGAAGAAATGGAGCGAGAACGTGAAGAAATGGAACGTCGTCGACAAGAAGAAGAGGAACAACAAGAGGAGGAAGAGCGAGAAGAAGAGCATCATTGTCATCACGAAGAAGAAGATGGTGGTTACGGTGGCTATGGAGACGCTGCTGAATGGGATCCAATTGGCACCTATGCACCTGGTGATCGTGTTGAATATCATGGCCACACTTACATTTGTCTCCAGGGTCATACTTCCAATCCTACTTGGATGCCAGGTGCTGCTCACTCTCTTTGGCAACCAGAGTAGTAAACATGTTGCATTGTTCTCATTCCCCCTTTTCATTCAACTACCTCATTGCATCATCAATAAACATTAAAGCATACAAATTCTTTGTTCTGCATTTGTCCATAGCAATCCCAAAACGGTAACCAATATGTACATGCATATAGCTATAAAATATAGGCGACCTCGTGCTCGCGCCACAACGAGATCTTGGGTTTATTCATCTTGATATCTAGGTAACCAATGTGCATAGAGATTCTAAGCCATGCGTATCCCGTGACAACCTGCATAAAGATGCTAAGCCAAATGCTGTGACACATGTTGATTGTTTATATGTTAGCAATCAATTGAATCATGGGGCATGATAGATAAGACGACGCCATCTGAGTCAAGAAGGTTGTTATCAACAAGGGCATAGTTGCATGATGAGGCTGATGATGTAAGAATTCTGATGGAATGTGTTGTTTATGTATTTGGGACAATCGATTGATCAATGCAGGGTATTCTTTTATGCGATTGATGTACAAATCGTTTGAACGATAACAGCGTACAGGGTGAATTCCTATTTTCTGCACCAGCGAAACCTCATCCATTGGTCGGCGTCAATGTAACGTTCGGAAGGATTCTGAGTATAAGAAAGTGTGTTGACACAAGGAGCATTACGCGTGTATCTTCCCTCTCATACATATCATGTCGTCTCCCGTATTGGTCATCACTGGTGCTTCCCGAGGCATTGGCAAGGCTGCTGTTCTTCATGCCGTTGGTCGCAATGCACGCGTGGTGGCTGTCGCTCGCAATGCCGATTTGTTGAATCAACTCAAGCAAGAAGTTGCAGATAAGGGAAAACAAGATAACTTGCTCTTAGTCGCCGGCGATGTCACCGATTCCAAGGTTGTGGACAAGATCGTTGATGATGCCGTTTCCAAATGGGGTCAAATCGACTCGGTTGTTGCTAACGCTGGGTAAGTGGTGTGGTGTGGTGTGGTGTAGTGATGGTGCCATAACAAGTCAGCTGACTCCTTCTGATAGTGTTATTGAGCCAATTGCTACCGTTGCCACCGGTTCAATTGAAGAATGGAAGCGGTAAGTTTGACCGAGTGAGTTTGAAAACGATGATCGACTGTATCCTAAATCCATCACAGTGCCTACGATATCAACTTCTTCTCCATCATTGAATTGGTCCAAAAGACCCTTCCTCATGTTCGCAAGGCCCGTGGTTCTTATATCATGGTCTCTTCTGGTGCCGCTTCAAAGGGTTATCGCGCATGGGGCGCCTATGGCTCGTAAGTTAAATGTTTATTCATCCTCTTGCTGATCATGTTTACTGACAAAGAAGTTAAAAGGTCTAAGGCTGCTCTCAACCACTTGACTGCTACTCTCGCAAATGAAGAGCCAGAAATCACCAGCATTGCCATTCGTCCTGGTATTGTTGACACAAGCATGCAAAAGACCATTCGTGAACAGGGCAAGGAGTCTATGCAAGATGAGCACCAAAAGTTCGTTGACTTACATGAGGCTGGCCAGCTCGTAACCCCTGAACAATCCGGCAGCGTATTGGTCAACCTTGCCATCAAGCCCCCACAGCATCTCTCGGGTAAATTCCACAGCTGGGATGACGAAGAACTCAAGGAGTACCAGTAGATTAGACGCCTATAGACATTATTTAGAAAAGATGTTATGTAAATTATGCGTAATGGCTCAATACAAGGGTCTCCAATTGAAAGATGAGAATGTCTTTATTGTGATTACTATGCGAATGGATATGCTATTTATCGGCTTTGAACCTAAACAAAGAGTCAATGTCAATACACATGCCATCCACCAGATAACAATCCAACTTACCAAATCATCAATCTTAAGAATCATCTTGACAGTTTCAGCCGCAAGCTCCATAGCACTTGTTGACACCAAGAGAGGCTGGATGACATTTTCTTCGAGGATATTGGTGATGGTACCCTTCTTGACATTGATACCAGCAGTAATCTCACCACGTGCATGTCGATTTCTAAGCTCGGTTACGATCTTGATGGGATTGAGACCAGCATTTTCTGCCAAGGTGGTTGGAATAACTTCAAGAGCTTCAGCAAATGCTTGGAAACAATATTGCTCCATGCCCTTCAGAGTCTTTGCATAATCCATCAACTTTTGGGAGACTTGAATTTCAGGTGCACCACCACCAGCAATCAATGCTCTATAAAAATAACAATGGTTGGCCATTGTTGCCTTTGCTCATCCATTATACATACCTCTTCTTCACCAAGCAGCGTACAACACACAATGCATCGTGGAGTGAGCGATGTGATTCTTCCAACACAAGCGAGTTTGCACCACGGCACAACACTGATACGGTCTTGCCGGCGTGCTTCATGCCAGTGATCTTGACAACCTTGGAGCCTGAAGAATCGGATTCTTCGATCAAATCGGCATAACCCAACTTATCATCGGTGAATGATTCAACATCAGCCACAGGCTTGCATCCAAGAGACTACATCATTCAAAGCATTAGTAAGAGTACAACTAAGGTCAGCCCCAAACAATTATTACCTTGGCAATGAACTCAATTTCATCACGTTCGATATCCTTGACAACCATAATCTTGAGCTTGGCCAAAAAGTGGAGAGCAAGGTCGCTGACAGCATCACGAAGAATTGACTTTTGAATGAGAAGAACGTTGCAGCCTGACTTTTTGATCTTTTTGCACATGTTCAGGAGGTATTGACGTTCTTCTTTGAGGATGCGATCCATTTGACGGTAATCATTGACCACGATTTGGTTATCCATCTAAAATGTAACAATGAATATAGGCTGCCGTGAACCCTAATCCAACCAACACTTACATCAGGCTTGGGTGGTGACAATTGGAATTGGATCAAACCAATTTTAGCCTTCTCCATGCGAGTGGGGCCACCAGCGCTTTTGACCACGTTTTGATTAAGCACAAGACCATCCACCAACTCTGTATCATCGATGGTACCGCCAACCTTCTTGACGACACGGATATCTTTAATGTTGACGTTATCGGCAATGGCAGGATCAATGACACGAGTGACAGCATCAACAGCAATGGGAGCGAGCAAGGATGAGTATTGGGAGACAATCTTCAAAAGAAAACATGATCAGCCAACTGCATGTTGATGGGTAAATCCCAATCCTTCACCAAATAGCACAAACCTTGGAATTCAATGAAGTAGATGCAGCACGAAGAAGCGATTCACGATCGGATAAATCAATAGCAGTTGCCATCTCGGCCAAGAATTCCACAGACTTTTGTGCAGCACGTTGGAAGGATTCGGCAATGGTTGTAGGGTGAATACCTATAATGATGATGATGATGATACAATGTCAATTAACTTGAATTGAACATCCTTCCAATTACTTGCCTTTGTTCAACATTTTCTCGGCAGCAGAAAGCATTGAGCTGCACAAGACGACAACTGAAGTAGTACCATCACCTGCTTCCACATCTTGTGCTGCAGACAAATCAACGAGCTATCGAATGGCACGCGTTATTATCATTTGTCAATACATATACACCCTCATTTACCATCTTTGCTGCAGGATGAAGCACGGCCATATGCTTGAGAATAGTAGCACCATCATTGGTAATAACAACTTCACCGTTGCTTGTTTGAATCTGAAAGAAAAGAAAAGAAGAGCGGACGTGTCAAAAGCTGATCTGCAATGGAATACGTTGTAGTGTAGTGCATCGTACCATCTTATCCATGCCACGAGGACCAAGCGATGTGCGAATAGCGTCGCCAACAGCTGTACAAGATGAAGGTCGTATTTAGCTTAGAGTCGAGATCCGATTCCCAATGTGTACGCGTGTCTTGTATCCAAGATCCCTGATACGAATAAAATGGATCGTCCTGTTTACCTTTGGCAGCAAGGATATTGCTTAGACGAACCTCGGTAGGCTTGTCTTTGTCTTGGAAGGCTCCGGCTTTAGATGATGCTGGTGCTGGTGCTTTTGCTGTTTCTGCCATGATGAAGAAATGTGTGTGTTGAGTGGAAAGGGAGGAGGAGCGGGTATTTGACAAGCGAGAGTAAAAGCAGTAAAGCCTTCGTGCAACACGCGGCAGACTAAATCCCAGCTGCCACGAGGGAGTAGCGATTTGACACATTCCTTTTCTTTACTTCAAAGTATGGGATATCTTTATTCAACATCGTGAACGGCATATACTAACTACCGTACGCTGCTCATGACCAAGATCGAGATTAAATGTATGTCCACTGCTGTTGTTATTAGGCCGTATCATGGTCACAAACCGTGGCATCCGCCTATGATCAAGATCCACGCTAATATTGGCTGCTGCCTGCAAATGCTCAATCCATGAAACCATGTCCTTGATATCATTCGACCTTAGTAGAAATTGCTCGCCATTAGGGATCCATAAACGTAGCACTCTTGGTCGCCTCTTGTACTCCGTTGCCATGCCAGCATCCACTCGTTGCATAGATACTGTCAATATTGGCGGCGTTCGATTGTCGATGCATTCGGCTTTACTTCTATATACATAAAGCACAGTGCCCCATAGCCTTAAATATCGCTTTCTAATAGTATAGATAATGTCAATGGTGGTCTTGCATGAAGAATAAATACAACTACTTACCTCCAAGGGCATTGCTTAATCCTCTCTCCACGCGCACCAGATTCTTGCTTTATGCGGACATACCCCATCTTGTACACGGTACAGCTATAGGGTGGTAATTGTTCTAGACAATGATACTCTCTTCTCATGAAAGTGGTATCATGGCAAACGCGCTGTTCACCTCGCCTTCGATAACATCTTGTTTGTGTATTTGAGTAGGGATCGCTATTCACCAGCGTTGCTGGGATGTCAATGACTGGGTCGCCTGCTGCATATTCATACGTCGGTAGATCATCCGAGTGGCGTTTCCTTTTGGATCGTTGTTGTTGTGCTGATGATGATAATGGTGGTGGTGGCGGTACATGCTGTTGATGGATCATGGATTCTTTCCTTCTTTTACGGTTGCCATTGCCAAAGCTGTGTAATAAATCCGAGCATAAGGTGATCCATGATTCATTTTGATACTTTGGGGATATACGAAGAAATTCCATCGAATAGTTGCATAGATACACAAACGTCGTGGCAAAAAGAGATGATTACAAAACGCTGCATAAAAACCCATTCCCCATAATCCCTTAGCTACTATAGGCAGGGGTAGTCATACTCCCTTGTGTTTGATCCATATTAGGAATTTTTGAAACTTGGCGTCTGTGGTTATTGCATAGCTAATATAATGATGGCGATCGCTAAGAAAAGACCTCTGTAGATGCATGAATGAACAAATGACATAATTGGCCACACGTAGTATTACTATGGCGTGCTCTCCAATCTCAACCTTGTTTACATCCCGAGCACGAGAGATTATCGACACCATTCTCCCATCCACTTCACAAATCTCCTTCGTAAACTTTAAAACGCTTCATGTGTTTCCCCCATTTCGCCACCCAATACCGTATGGCTTTTTTCAGCTATCCATAAATCCTAGCAATAGTACATAGTATTCCTGGATCCATTTTCAGTTATCAATCACAACAGGCCTATACCATATACATACAACGTGTGGATTGCAAGGATCACTACTTTAATGATACGGCGGGGTGATCAATGCTTGTATTCATTATGTATGTAATATCTATACTACGAATGCCGTATATGTCCCTCTCCCTTAAGCGTATGTTGAATTTCATCACCTTGACAAGGATCCATATCTTAAATCAAGAATCATCATGTCTAGGTCATTGAGGAGAGCGTGAATTGCCAACATTTAATGGGGGCACGACCTTTGTCGGATGTACAAATGGTAATTCAAATGTGGCGTGCATGCCATGGATGGTATGACAAGGTGTGAATGCTGGATTAAATGATGCACGAACCTCCCCTTTTCTTTATTTCCCTTTCTTTATACAGCATATGGTTGCCAGTGCACTAGCCGCTCTCAGATGATGCTATGATTACATTCAAGAGTAAGGTAGAGGGGCCTTGGGCTATGATTTGATGACGCCACAAGTTGTTCGAGTCAGCTGTTATTAGGATGATCAACAAGTTTGTTGAAGAGCTCTATAGGAAGGAAGGCTTATAAGTGTGCGGGAAGATACTTAGGCATCTGAAAAAAGGAAAGGAGAAAGGAAAGGAGAGAGATCGGGTTATCCATAGCTGTCCGCTGCTGCTGAATGATCATCATGAAATCGATTTACCAACAATCATTGTTAAGGTTTATGCCATTGTCGTAATTGGTTGAAGCCACCAACAACGTCATTGCTAATGATAGAACTTGAATACAGTACACGTTTGCAAAAAGCGAAGGCCTAGAAACAAAGCCTGTGTTCATGCCTTAAGCAATTCCCAAATTGGAAGTGACCGCCTGCATGAAAACGTAAATGGCAAGTGAACAGACAACCCGTATTAAGAAAACGACCGAGCGGCTGCAATACATTGATGGACCTTGTACAGATATGAAGGAGGAGCACGTGTTTACGACGACACCACATTCACCTTTTTATGTACACCTCTGCACAACTTGTCAAATGAATTCAAGACGTCATTTTGTATGGATTCAGTTGTTGTCTGCTCTATGTTGTAATCGTAGGGGTCGATGATTTCCAAAACTTATTATCGGCATCAATTACCATAGCAACGTCCCAAACAACAAATAGCATTAATGGGGATGAGTTATTGTTGTCATGGATACACGCACAATGGGCCACCTGGTATTACAGGAAACAAAACCCGTGCGTCATGGTAAACTTTAAGATAGGCAGGTGCCTGCCCTTATTATACCATCAAAAAAAGAGGCAATACCAGTGCACTACTCCTTTTCACCATAGCTTTAAATATAACAAATATCCTACATGAAGCAGTTCTCGGCTCCAACACCCCGTATTACATGGCCTGCTTATTCGAAGGAGAAGCAACACTAGTTGTAGCGCATCTTTTTTGACGTTTGGATGATGTATGTGAGAGGATGGGGGGAGAAGGTATACAACCTGTGTGTGCTGGATACGTACGCATATACACATACATCATCAGCATTGATGCATACAAAAATCGTAATAGAACCACCTCTCCTCAATACCACAATTGCTCCCTGGAAACAACAGAGCCATGAAAGAATGTGCACGATCCCACATCATCAGCACATGTAATGAGGCAAAAATATGAATAGGTGTTGTAATATAAAAGGAAAGCGACAATGATGTGGTTGTGAATGATGGTAGTAAAAGCCCACATGATTGCGTTTCATGAAGGTGCAGTGGGGCAATCATGTATCCGCCAATTCTTGATTTATGGATCTGCATAAAGTGTGAGAAGACATAAGATTTTGCTTTCAGTACCCTCATTATTATCCAGAAACTGTATGTGCAAGCGTGCAGATCATACACGAACCCAACAGCACCCTCGCATTTTAAATATTAAGGAGCATCGAGGGGAAAGGGTCATAGAGAAAAGTGGGGGAGTGCAAGAAGGAGAGTGGTTATGTGATAGTAAATGTCTCATCAGCTAAAGTTGGTCACTTGTGGTGGGTGTAATCAACATGCTGGTTGGCCATTACATTGCGTAGCATGTGTAACGGTTTGAATACGCACCCATTGATAACGATGATGTCAATCCATCATGGTAACCAACGACAAGAGAGATATGTATGCTTGTGGAGAGCGATGGTGTGACACAAAAAGTGCATGATTGTGAGTACTAGATTGGTTGTCAGGGATCATAAGCAGAAATCGATATGGCGATTGGTTCCATGTGATGTGGATGCTCATTTATCTGAGAAGCTATGCAATGGAGCTATCGTTGCTAAACCAACCCCAGCCAGCCATCATCACCTGCTTTGTCGGCCACCCAAAGTAATTTGATCTCCATCGTGAGGCGGTAACCATGATGATGCAGTTGTTGGTGTGTATGTCAATGCTGTGCCACAACTTTATGCATGACATAGCATAAGGATGTGTCCGCTAAGACATTATGATGGCTTCCTACCAAGGGTCTTTTACACCCGTAAAAGGTATAGAAAGGGTCATTAGGTTGCTCTTTGGTAAAAAGTGGATCGAGTAAAAACCCTGCTGGTGGGGAGACTCAAACAAAGAGTGCGATAAAAAACAAGAGAATGAGTTGTAGGCAAACGGAGCTCTTTCTCAAGGAGAGGTATGCAGGCAATAGCAAGATGGTGTGGCGACAAGTCAAACACAGTAAGGCAGCGAGAGATCCATTTATTAGTATAGGAGCCTTTGTGACCCAAAAAAGCAAGGTAGAGTGTGAGTGGGGGTTGAGTGGAGGAGAATCCACGTTTGCCATGACCACATGCAAAGGGAGGTTTAAGCTTGCTGTCCATTTGCTTTTTTCATAACGGTGTCTTTGGACATGATGGGCATCAACAACTTTTTGCTCCATTGTCTGAGTCTGCTTTTAGAACACAACGGGGCACCTAGGGGGTCAACAAATGAGGGGCATATTGGGCGAGGGGGTTGTGTGTGTGTGTGTGTGTGTGTGTGTATGATGAAGTGCGAATGTGCTGTGTGCTGTGCGCTTTGCCTAGATGGTAAGGAAAAGATGCTGGTGCTGGTAATGATAGGTTCGCCACCCCTTCCTGCATTTACTTATTTTGACTCTAGCAAACGGACCCTGGTACCAAAACATATAAATTCACGCCCTTACTCACAAATCTTGCATCCTTTTCCTTCCCCATTCACCGTGCTATCTTAAATTTTTACACTTAATCTGCACACTTCTTTTACCCCACCCACTCTTTTATATTACAACCATCTAATTTTATTTAATCGCTCGTCTTTATTAATCATCATCATGTACAAAACGATCTACCGATTCAGGTAAATCACATTCATGTCATCTTTGTTGAATAGCCTTCACCAATACTTATAGTACTTGTATGTGGCAACGATAGAGTACGTGTCGAAGGAAAGTCATTCAGCTTTCCCTTACACCTGTGCATATACCAAAATACAACACCAAGTTTTGCTGAGCTCATACAGCGGATGCGGCGTGCCGCTTCCCAACAGGTAAGCAATGCATAGTAGGTTTTGTTTATGCAGCACCATCGGCTGACACGCATCATCTGGCAGAATCAGGATCTCGATCTCGATGACTATCTTATTACGGTGGATGACAGCCACAAACAACATCACAACAGCTGCAGCAACGTGATTCTGCATGACGATCATTCGCTGCAAGTTGCATTAAAAACCATGTCCGAGCGCCATTATCTTGAGCTTGTATTGCAGCATAAACGAGCACGCACCTTGTCACCACCAACTAGTTATTTTCGACGAACCACTCCTCCACCAGGTAAGCAACTACTATTAACGACCTTATGTGTTACACCATGCACGTCTACTCACTACCGCCATATAACGCATGCAGCTGTTGCACCATCGGATCCAGTGCCGTTGATTAAGCCGACCGTAATTAGATGGTCACCTGGTCATAACGACAACATGCGATTTCCATTTCCTAGCAGCCGTAGCAGTAGCATCGACCACGAGGCTATTCGAAAGGACTCAGGCATCTCGCTTGATGATGACGATGATGATGAATATGAAAAACATCAAAGCAAAAAACAACGTGTCATGTCTGGTGGTGGCGATCTTGTGACACGAAAGCTCCCTGAACCATATTCTCCTCCAACAGCACCGACAGCATTCTCGTATCATCACCGACCCTCCTTGTTCGAGTCACCGCCTATCATTCATCCGCTTGATTTTCGTCGTCCTTCTACAGCTCCTCCATCACCAGCAACTCAATCATCATCAGCACCATCGCCTGTGGTAAAGTTACCAGCCATAAGCTCTTTCACATCACCGCCGCTGCATGATCACATCCGCTCACCTCCGCAAACACCTTGTTCGATTCCTGCATCATCTCCACCACCCTCATCAGTCCCTGTTGCTGCTAACACTACCACCAACATCTCCTCTTGTGATACCCCTGCTCTTGTACCTCGTAGAGCATCTTCTATCAAGCCATCTACTACAACACAATCCTCATCTAATCATCACCAACATAATCGAGGACCAGGCCAATTTCTTTGTGAACATGTCATTGATGCTGCCACAGGCCGAGTTTGTGGACAAACGTTTCGTCGATCATATGATTTATCGCGACATCAATCGATTCACATGAAAAATCGCCCCTTTTGTTACTGCTCCCAGTGTGGCAAGAAATTCACCCGTATGGATGCATTGCGTCGCCACGAACGAGTGCAGGGTCATATTACTGCAAAGCGTTCTTATAATCGTTATCCTTTGCCAACAATGGATCGTGCTCAGCAGGCTAGAGTACAATGACCCATATACATTTATCCCACATTTATTCTCTTTTGTACAAAGCCCATCTTTTTCCTTCTTAGTCATTCTTGCAAGAGTATTCTTTTCCCTTCTCCATCACCACCACCACCACTACCCCTTACATATCTTTGTCTTTTCAAGTAGTAGGCAGAGAGCAAATATCACATGAAGGTTTTCAATAATAGATTTTGGTTTTCTTCTTTGCATCCATAAAGATCACCCATCCTCTCTCTCCTCTTTATTAACATGCTAAATCGAAAAATGAAACATGTGTTTTGGTTGATGTCTGTTTTATGATAGCTCGTGGTATTGATAATGGCAAGAAAATAGGAGGCATTGGTTGGAGAGAATAGCAGCAGTGTCATATGAGAAAGAGCGCAAGGTTATTGCCCAGATTTGTACAAAACGGGAGGTCGATGTTGGTGGCTGCTCATTGTTGTAATAATACGGATCCTTACACACGACCTATTTCCTCTTGATCCTTGTAAACGTGATATCTATTGTTGTTGTCGATCATTCATCCAACCTGTTGTTCATGCACCAGGAGTAACGGCAATGAAAACTTTGATATCGTGCAACAATGTTCATTCATTCATCCATCCATCCATCCCTGTTGACTGATGTTGTGGTACTCCTCAAAACAATGAGCGATTCATCCAACACATACATCCTTGACCCAACCCCCTTGCTGACGCGTTCCATAATATCATCCTTTGCTCCCAATTGAGAAATCTTGTCAGGTTGTTTATTGCCGTATCCATCATTAACGTCTTCCTCTACCACGACCACGTCCTCGAACAGGGCCACCACGACCACGTCCTCGTCCTGCTGGTCCTGTAAATATGGATGAAAAACACAAGGTCAGCTTTCATCACTACATCGAGATGATCACCAATCCCTCTCAACTTGCCTTCCTTCTTTTTAGCCTTTGCTTTGGGTGTATCATCAATCAACAATGTATCGAGTGGTAAGCTGTCGGGCAAAATCACACATCGGATATTGTTGCCTCGAATGCTAAGCGAATCCAAGCTGGTGGGATCACGATTCTTTACAGTCATCTTCACCGTTTTCAAATGCGTGTTCATGCTCATATCAACACCTAACATGTACAAATGAGCATACAATGTCATAGCCTTGATGATGCTGCATAGTTACCAGTGATAGTGCCATGGACAACTGTGCCGTTCTTCAACTCAACGCTCACCGTTTCATTGTTCAACTTCATCAAAAACCTACAACGTATCCACAGTTAACATGTGCACTGACGCATGGACAAGGGAACAAGGAAATATAGCTGGATCGTGGTATGCGATGGTTGCGATCAATTGACGCGTGTTGGATATTCACAAGGTGTAAACAACGCATTCGAAAGAGCAACCGGTCAAGACGATTGTTGAAAGGTGGAATGGACGAGGGGAAAGCGATGAGGATAGGGAAAAAGAGCATCTTTGTTACCTGACCAACTTCATTGTGAATGTGTGTATTGGAGTGAGAGCGCAGCCTGGAGACGAGCGGCAGAGGTGTCTGCAGCTGCCTTCATCTAAGCCATTGGCTCATCTCATGGCGGAGTACGTTATCCCACCACCTTTTCCTATATCCACCTCGCTGTTGCATGACAACGTTGTATCCATTACATGGCATAATAAACAATGCTACAACTATTTACTTTAACATTGGTGATCATCATCAGGTGAGAGTGGCAATTGAGTTTAAGGTGTCCTACAACAAATGATGATGTCCTTGTGCTCCTGGATGACGATGATCATGATGTAAATGACATGTGCCAGCGGCAACCATCACAAATAGTTCATCATATGGGTTGTTGGTGTGGATGAGAAGAGTGTAATTGAATTGAATTGGCATGTTGTGGTTGTATGGCAAAGTGATGGAGGGCAAAACTGACGGCCCGATAAAAATCTAAAGCATCCTCCTCGGTATCCATGCCAACAACGGCAAGTTGACACGCATCTCCTTTTTTGCAGCTTATGGCCGAACACGCCCATTACACTTCATTCCTCATCACTTTTGTTGAGAGATTTGTAATATGCACATTGCGTGGATGATGATTGTGGCGCTCCCAGTCCAACGATCTAAGCCAGGGTACCCTGGGCGATATGAATTTTCTCTTTCGAAGGTCATGCGACAAAGCGGGTGTATGTGTGTGAGCTGACCAAAACTGCATATGCACAATCAAGTTCTTGATCTCATCTTTTATCTTTGCAAGTGTACGTACGCACGCACACACCTGTTGTTTTGATTCATTTATGCGCATCATTCATTGTTGTATGTGTTGTTCTCCCGATTAAGCCGACGGAACGAAATCCGGGAGGAGAACAAAGCGTTTTAGAAATGAGACACACAATCAACGCCCACCCAAAACTCAAAACAAGGAAAAAAACAAAGGTGTCTTTGTCAAGTGCGGATAATGCGGCCCGTCTCGGGAACACTTTTTAATGATGCTCAGACATCACGGTGTGGTAATTCATCCGCATCTTAATGTACGTTTCATGTGAACAGCACATACACTTTAGACGTTTCATCAAAGGGTGACGAATGATGCAAGTAGAGTGGACCCCTTATTGTGTACCGTAACGCTACAGCCGAGCACTCTTGTCTTCTACAAAGAATAGAAAGTTACAAACAACAAGGCAGGTAATGTGCAACATCGCGGTGCTATCTCGGAAGGGCGGCAAGTGAAGTTGGTGGAACGTGCCTTTGCACGTTTTGCGTTCATTTTTCCACACACACGCACACACAATCCACCATTATTTATTGCCTGTCATCCGCCTTTTCTTGCTTTCTTTCTTCTTTTTCACACACACATCTTTACCCAGCACTGTATATACCACTTGCAACCTACGCATCATATCATCTATGCCTTTTGCCACTTTTTTCCAATCGGCTGCCTCAAAGAAGCGGGCTTCTCTTTCGGTCGATACCAACACTCATGGATTGCCACCTTCACCTTCATCTCCAAAAGCAGCTCCCAACACCAGACGTTGGAGTAACGCAATCCCATCTCCATCCACTGATGCTTCTTCTTCTCCATCAACACGTCGTATGCGTCAACGATTTTCGAGTCTGCTGAGCAGCAATGGCAGCCGTAAAAGTTTCAGCGTCTTATCTTTTGACTCCCTTACATCGGGTAGTGTTGATGACAATGATCATCAACCACGTTATTCCTCATCTTCGGATGAGTCTTTTCATCAACCACCTACGCCACCTGCTCACACCGATACCACTGCTATAACATCATCCTCGTATCTAATGGCCAAGGGCAACAACATCCACCCTGCAACTATCGAGGAGGAACCTTTGACAGCATTCACATCGCTTGCAGAGCAAGTGCGTGTGGTGCTTGGATCCGCTTTGGATGAGGTGGATGAAGAAATTGAACTTGAATGGGAAGGTCATCGCAAGAACCTACGTCAATCTTTACTCGAGCCTAAGCGTCATTTGTCCCTGCCATTGCAACTCTAGAGATATTTACCATCATCATCAAATCATACCCCATGTACATTCGTTTTTATTAGCCTATAATTTATACTCACTACTATCCTTTCACCCTCTCTTTTAATACTCCAATATATCCATCCGCACATTTACACTTGCCTGGTTCTCTTGAAGAGACTCCTACTGGCATGCATGCGATGATGTAATTGTTTCCGATATACTTCAATGTGTGTGTATGTGTGTACGTATGCCATGGGTGATGAATGAATAATGGATGGGGCTAGCGTGATACAATTCAGACTTTTACCGGTTCCACAAACTGTTCCTATGATATCATGATATATGCGGTAGGTATAAATTATCTCATGTGCTGACAAAGCTGTGTGCGGAAAAGATTCCCAAACACGCTTACCATTTAGTACCCTGGTGACCTATGTACGTATGCGTCTTTGAGTTCACACACGCATAGATTCTACAACATGCAAACCCGTATAATACAATCGCTGCCGCTGTAGTCAAAGAAAAATGGAATTTATATAGGCGGTTACACCAGGCCTTCATTGGTCCACCGCCACGAACCCAATGCACCACTCTCGTTGTTTGTTTCTACCCAGCATCATGACAGCGCAAGATAACGCAATCATCTACGTGATATGGTAGCCTTGACAACATGATTCATAACGTAGCATAGCAACAACACGTCATGTTTTTTTTGACCACCAATTGATGTCCTTTCATTCACTTTTGCAAGTACCATTCACTTGCTACGATTAACATACACACCGTGGTGGTGGTTATAGTAGTAGTAGTAGTATTAGCGTCGGTGTGATACATAAGTTCATATAGGTAGATTGCTGATGTAAATGTGCTGAGGATTCCCACACACCAGCACCCCCTTAACCTCCGTTGAGAAGCATAAAAAGAAAACTTGCCGACGCTTCCCGCCAAACTTTGATCTGGATTGTTTCCCCACGCTATTACCAACATTTATTCAGGGTGCGTGGGCTGTTGTTGTGGTGTGTGCGTGTGTGTATGGGAACATGAAATGGTAACCTCTCGTTTCTCTCACGCGTTATTTCTTGTCTTTCATAGGAAGTTACATGTCTACTATGGGTGATGGCGTGTGATCCTGTAAAAGCATCTCATTGCATGAATACAGTTTTCGGATCATAGCCGGGATATGAAACACCAATGGAGCCGATAACGAGTGGGGATTTTGATTTGGTCATCAGCATGTAGCAAACACATTTATATAGCCAAGTTCAGTTACAAGCAATGGCTCTATAGCCATTCATAGTCGAAAGAAGATGAACAAATCTTATGCTTCAGGCTTCTGTTTGCTTTTGTCAACTCTATTTCAAGCAATGGATAATGGCATGTGTAGTCACGTGACATGTATGCTCCCTCTCTAGACACATGTACCTTTCTTTTTCTTTCTTTGGAGGATCTCTGGTGTTATTGAAAACTTGCAAATGAGCATGTGATACAATTGCATGGGACATTGGTTATTGGAAAGTTCTCTGGCTTTTACACTTGTAGATGGAATGCTTTGGGATAGGCGTAATTGGCAACAGGAAGCTTTATTATTTGGTAGCAAACAAGTACTCATCAGCAGTGGGTATCTCATACATAATCAAGCCTCCTACACTATCAATTTAAACAGTATATTTATCAAAGGGATAAGGTGGATGGTTTAAAGAGTCAGCAAGCAGGCTGCTGTTGAATCCTTTTTGAGCGCAATCAACGGGTGTCGCAGCTCCGTCACTTCTTGTTCTTGTTCACTATCACCGCACGTAATGTCAATTTACAACACGTCGCATTCAAGGCGAGCAGGAGCAGCTCGATCACCCAATACCCAGCATGCCGGTGCTCTCCCACCGAGGTTAATACAAAGACGACCACCACCTCCTCGTCAGCAACAACAACCCATCAACATTCCATACAATGACTTTCAGCTAATGTCTTGCAAAAAGCGAGGAAAGCACCACGTCATGGACTTTAAGACGAATAAGCCTGTGGATTTCAACACCTTTGCACGACCCGTCAAACTACAACGTAAAGACAACAACAATCATGGGTTTGGACGTATGCATCGAATGGCAAATGGCGGCAACGGTACGCCGAATGCCAGTCAAGGCAGCAGCAGCAATAGTGCAGCAGGAAGTAGTCAGGATGCAGCAGGCTCTTCTTCACAACAGCAACAACAACACCAGCAGCAGCATGGACCCAAGACAGGTGCCGATACCTCTTTGATTGCACCTCTTGGTGGCGCTACTCGCAACAAACAAATGTTATTCAAGAAGCGTACAAAGCAGATTTATTTGGCAAAGGAGGATGCACGAGAGCTCAAGGAACAAGAACACAAGCCATGGATTCTCGAAGATTATGATGGCCAAAACAGCTACACAGGATCTTATGAAGGAAGTCAACGATCTGATTATGTGTTCTTTGTTGTATCGGTACGTAGACATTTGAAATCATCCAACGATCCTTTCACTCTTACATGACGATGGATTAGGGCAATGACTTTAAGGTGGTGCCTGTCGATCGGTGGTACAAGTTTCAACAAAAGCGTAATGTGGCAACATTTACATTGGAGGAGGCTGAAGAACAGGTTAGTAACGAGCGAGATGATATGCAATTCGTTTTCGATGATTGACTTGGGAAACTAGTTGAAAAATCTTCAAAAGCGTGAACAAAGTCGATGGATGATGTTGGACCGCAACAAAGCCATGGCAGATGCTGAAACGCAATCACAAAGTAGTCAAGGAGCCAAATCTCGATTCAAAAAGACAGATCATGGAGAATCATTTGGAGGTGGCTCAGATGATGAAGGAGGAGGAAGTGGACGTCGTGATCGACATGATTCAGATATCGATGATCTTGATTTCGACGATGTCTTCCAAGATGATGAGGAAGGTGGTGGTGAACATGAAATGGAGGATGAAGATACGAGAGAAAGCAAGGTAGGCAATACTTTATCATGGTATGCTATAGGGTACTAATTCGCATGTTTATTTATATAGGAACGATTGAAGCGTGAAACAAAGGGTTATGCACCAGGAGGTGATGAAGAAGCTGTGGAAACAATGGATGATGATTCGAATCGATTAACATCGGAGGGCAAGGTAAAGGTCGACTTTTTACAAGCACTTCCAAGTACTTAGATGTTATTGTATAGCAAATCCGGAAGCTTGTTCGCACATTGGAGAAGAATGGTGCCTATGAGAGTGATGAAGATAAGGATCCATATGCATCCAGTGTAAGTATTGCATATGTGATGGTTACGCTTTCGTTTCACCAACATGTACATTAGGAGGAGGAAATGGAATCTGATGCTGAAAAGGAAGAATCCAAATCAGAAGCGGAGAACTCTCAACAGAAAAAGACGCTCGTGCCTCCAAAGAAGAAGGGACCTGCTCCATCTTCAAAGACTGCAGCAGCCAAAAAGAGTCATGCATCCAAAATCAAAAAGGAGGGATTATCACGACCCATTGGTCGACCTGGTTCGCCATCGTTACAGCAAGGAAAGGCATCACCTCCTCCTGCTCAACGAGCCACATCACCAATACATCAACGTATGCGCGAAATCAGTCCTGGTGCTGCACCTGTCAAGAAACGTAAATCGGATGAAGGTGATCATGGAGAAACAAAGCGTCCCAAAAGCACTACTACTGCACCACCTGCACCTGCATCGGCTGCATCACCTGGCGGTGGCGATGATAGCTTGATTACCGAGGATGAAGTCATTCAGACATTACGTGGCAAAAAGTTGACAACCAAGGAGTTCTTGATGCACTTCCGCAAGAGAATCAAAAAGAATGAAAAGAACCGTGAAATCATTACCGGCTTGCTCAAGAAGGTCGCTCGTCATAATACATCTGAACAAGATCCCACAAAACGTGTATTGGAATTGCGCCCTGATCTTCAGTAAACCCCCACACTCTCATATCAAATAAATGCCCATCATTCTTGCTCTGAAAAGTTTATGCACGACTTGGTTCATTGATTGAAAAAGACTAGACTTAATCCCTCCATAAGCTCAAATAAACATTGTTTGTGTTAACCGAAATCCCAATGAGCGCTGTCCACTATAAACAAGAATGTTGTCATCTCCAAAACCCAAGTTGATGCGAGTATCTTAGTGAATAGTCCTTTATGTAAGCGATCCGTTTGCTACATAGTTGATGATAAATAAAGTGTTGGATATCTTGGCATAAGTAGGGGTGGTATAATCATTGTTGTCAATGGGATGGGGAGGGGATTTTTATCATGTCAAGGATGCCTGGTCTAAGTTTCTCGGCTTGTGCAAGGACAATCATAAAGTCTGCATAATCTTGTAAGCCGAGAGCGTTCCTTAAAAGCGGTACATCCGTGCTAATAAGGGTGTATTGTGTAAGCCCCAACCACGCTCCATGTATGTATACAATGTTTCTTTACCTCTCTTTTTTGATGAATTTAACGAATGCTACCGCACGCCGAACCAACAATCGTCGCCATTGTTGTACGTATGCTTCTCGAAGTCTTGCTGGGATATCTCTCACATCATCCAATAATGCGCGTACCATCGGTGCCACTGTTTCGGTTCGAGTCAAGACGGTGGGACGTTTTCTGCATCATTGTTAATGATTACCCAAATGCACAATTGCTTTATATGCTCATTTTTACCTTTTATCGTTAATCCCAGGTCGATCGGGTGATTGCACAAAGTTCAACAATTCCTCTTCCACGCGTGCCGATTTCCAATCTCGATATTCCTGTTGTCTTTTTTTGTATGCTGGGACGAGTGGTGTTTGCTTCACAGTGAGCCGGCTCATGTTGACAAATGTAGATGGCACCATCGATTGCAGAATAACCGTTTCCAAGTCCTCGGCATCTTGAGCGAGTAATCCTTGTAGATAGAGATCGGGTATGTATTTCATATTCTTCCTTGCATGGCTCGATCGATTCCTTTCCTCGGGTGAAAGAAAAGGGCTAAGTGTATTGATCATCTGAAATACGAATTAGTCAACCCTACTTCCCATGATGATGTTGTAGCTTGACTCATACCGTGTTGATGGTGGATAAGCTGTTTCCCACAAGCACTGTGGATCCAAATGTTTCCAAATGCGATGTCACAAGCCTATGATCAAAATGGATGTTACTTTTGTTACGTGTAATGCGAATAGAAGGGATCTTTACCTTGCGAAGAAAGGAGAATCAAAGAGCTGTTTGGAGTCTTGATCGAGTAGGCTATAGTTGACCTATTATAAAACGTTACAACGTATTACTCGCAAGGATGATCAAGACATGCTTACCTTGCTGCAAGGAAGAGAGACCGATTCGATGCGCATGATGGCGTGTATAAAGGGGGCAAGTCGACGACGTGCGAAAAAATCCAGTGCCATGTCCCATTTCTAACATCAGCATGTTGTTAAAAAACTTGCCTATTTCCATGGAAACCAATTACTTGCCAGGTTGCGACGACGACAGACTTTGCGTAGATGCTGGAGGGGTTCGACCAACATGCGAGGCACACGATCTCTGAAGATGGCAAAGTAGGACGAAAAGTTGCGTAGGTAACGTACTGGCAAGACAAAGACCAAGGCACACAAGGATCGGGCTGTCGGATCGTTGTACAAGAATGCAGCACATAGGATAGCTTGGCGATGTAATGCAATCCATTTAAGTTCAACAACAGGAATGTCTCGTCCCATCTCGCCATTCAAAACCTGCCGCCCAATAAGTGCTTGCATCTTGGTATCCAGGGTTGCTTCATCGGATGATGACCACACTTTTTCAGTCTTGGGACCCACCACATTGGACCATTGTAATAAAATGACACCCGAAAAGAAGCATGATTCGAATAGCTGATCGAGCGATGTATCCATATCTTCTTCACTTGTTTGTGTCTTTTTCCCATCAGCATCTTCACTCTTTGTCGTTGATTCTATTATGCATCATCCCGTTAATGTATTGTATACTCTTTTGCACGCTTGATCCTATACCATTGGCGGCATCCTGCAAGGCAACAACAGCCTCTGATGGAATAGTGGATGATTTAGCTGGGGGTGGTAGAGTGGGGAATGTGATTGCCTCAGCGTTGGGTGATGGTGGAAGCAATGGAGATACTGAATTATCGGGTGTAAATACTGGAGACTTGACATGATGTCGATGCTGCGACTGCTTACGACGAGCATCTTGACGCTTTGGTTGTTGTTGTTGTTGCTGCTGCTGCTGTTGCTGTTGCTGTTGCTGTTGTTGCTGTTGATGCTGTTGTTGATGAGGCTGCTTCTGCTGCTTCTGCTGCTGTTGTTGTTGCACTGGTGGTGCTTGTTGATATTGTTGTAAACGTTCTACACTGCTATGTGTACCATCCATTAAACTGGTGCTTCCCGTATTCTCTTCTGGTGTGGTGACAACAGCTGTCATTGTGATTTCCAACGGCTGAATGGCGGCAGTTGAAGCTGTTGCCTTTGTCAATCGTGATCGTGGCTGCTTTGATTCGGGTTGTTGTTCATGGGATTGTTGCATGTAGAGCGACACAAGGGAAGGTGGGAAAACGGCATTGTTGAAACGACGCGGTCGATCAAACTTTCAGGTGACCTCAGCAGACACATCCATCCATCCACCACCCTGTATGTGAGTGTGAGTGAGTGATTAAAGGAGAGCATGTGATCAATTGAATTTGGGAACCCATATCATCACCATCCTCATCATCCATGTTTCCCACATGTTGGATCTTGATTCATTGCTTTGCTATTTAGGTACTCCTTCTTGGATAGAATACATACCTCTTCTTCCCATTTGTATATCTCTTTTACTCATATCGCAGTAATTTCCTATCCATCGTTATCGCTCTCTCTATCTCTATCTCTTGCAATATCATGTGAAAATCAATTTGCGAGGAGAATACTGTATCTTTGCATGAGCATCATCCAAGACTCTGTAAGCCTGTGACACTCTTTGACGACCTTGTGCCCATTCCACTGGAGACTTTCTGTACACACACCTTCTTTTGTACCTCCTTCCTTATTAATCAACATTGTCAATTGTTGGATGGGAAAGTTAGTATATTTGTTTGCTGCTTTGAAAGTTATGTGCTTATGACATGCATAATAAAAAAAGGCGAGACAAGGGGTTTTCTTGAATGTACGATAGGAAAGGGGTGGGGGTGGATAAGAATGTCATGCATGAGCTTGTGTGCGGGAAGGTAGCTACATACATACTACCGAGAGGGGTTGAAGTCAACTATACTACATTGTATACCAACAAAGGTGATATCAAGAACAAGGGTGAGAAGGGTAATAGGGATGATAGCGGGTGGTGTGGTGGAGAGACAAAAGCAAGAAAACTATATATACGTAATAAAGGTATGTAGGCACTCACAGCTCATCTACTTTTTCTGGGGCCAGTAGGGTTGCTGTTGTGTAGGTGATGGCATATAGGGATGATTTGAGCCATAATAGTTGGGCTGTGGTGGGTGATGTGCATATCCTGTGGGTGTCCCATTATAGGTAGGCTGTGATGTTGCTTGTTGGTATGCTGTGTCATATCCAGGATAACTTGTCATTGGTACGCTACCATATGGAGCAGGTCTGGGCTACATGTCGATGAACAAAAGAAGAACAAAAGGTTAAAAAACGGTATGCAGCACACACTCATACACACATCCATTTGTGCCATGACCATCGATATCCTTTTCTCTATCACTTTTTTCCCCTTCTTCCTTTACCCAACAAACCACTTATCCAAACAAGCAATAGCTGTAACCTACCTTTCGGTCAGCTTGTCCGTAAATATCTCCCGGTGTTGCATCTTGTGGATAAGGATTCCCGTGCACCGATTTACCCACGGCGGCGTTTGTTGCCCCTGTGTTACTTTGTGTCGTGTGGTTCGAATGAACCGACTGAGGCTATAAGCGAAAAATTGGGGGTTAACCAGAGTCAAAAAGTGCCGGATAAGCGAGATCAGCATCAACATGTATATCCCAAATAGCCGACTTTTTTTACTTACGGATGAAGAAGGTCCTTCAGCTACTGGATCAGGTGCATTAAGACATGCTTGAATGAGGTTCTTGCCCTCTGGCTTAGTAACGAGTGGTTGAAGCTTGGGGGTAGTAAAAGTGTACACGAGGCCTGTTTCCGATACGACAAGTAGCAAAACCTGGGTCCCAGTTAACGTGCTTAACTCATAAGCCTGGATGAGGTAATAATAAAAAAACGAGTGAGTTGGTCATTATCGGATGATGAAGATGGATAAAATGTGTTTGCTGGATAATGAAGTTACCTTTTTCATGATGCCTGCTTTGCGCTTAGAAAAGGTAATATGCCGTCTCGATTTGTCTTCGATAAACTCGATCTTGATCTTGCGTCTACCTGATCGTTTTTCAGGCTTGCTCTCACTATCGGAATCATCCTCGATATTGTTCTGGTTGATGATGGGTCGATCATTAGCTGCAAGGGCTCCTGGGCCTGTTGATTGTTGAAATGGTTGTTGTTGCCTAGGCATTTGATGTTGTCCCAATCCGGTCGGCTGTTGCAAAGAGCCTAAATTGTTCATAGTATGTATCCTTGTGTTTGTGTTTGGAACGAGAGGCAATTATCAGAACGAGGAATGGGTATTATCTGTAGGTGAGGGAAAGGGGTGCGATCTTGTTGGTATGATTGTACAAGTTCGCTGTGGTAAAGAAGTGTGGAAAAGAGAGACAAGAAGCGAAAGAAAACGCAGCAATCTGAAATAAACTTTTTTCACTTGTCGATTGTGCGTGCACGCGTTCTAAGAGCACCTTTACTCACGCCATAGAAGAATGTATTTGTTTGAGACGATAATTACAATCTCAATCACTTTCTTTTATTTTGCTTTCTTTCTTTGCTTATGCAATGCTACGCAACATCCTGATCAGTATATGCGGAAGACTTCCTTTGTCGCCATTTTTCCCAAAAGGAACAATCAATGCTGCAAGACAATGGGGGACGCCTCATCTTTTTGGGACTTTCCCAAGAACGGGAACCGATCTGGTTGTTTCTTCTCATATGTTCAAGGTTGCACCACGCTTGCACTACCAAAAAGCACAAAACAACCCATGCCACACTTTTTACTCGCTCGTCGGGGTCAGGACGTCAGTCCATGTTGCACAACAGACACCATACAGCATTTCTCTTTTTCTCACAGGCAACCAAAGAATAACGATTGTTGAATCACCTCCAGATGGTGGCTATCTATCTAAGATCCTTCACTCCAAAAACAGGGTTTTCTCCAAACTCTCATTATGAAGCACCGTTGGCTCATTGTTTGTGATGTCCCTTGATATGCTAGGGAGAAAGAAGATGGTGGAGCATTGTTGTTCTTATATTAGCAACAAAGACTCCACCCTCATGTGGATCAAAATATAAGGGTACGAGTCCCCACATCTTTTTCATTGTGTGGTATTCCACCACTCACCAAAGTCATAAGGAAACAAGGAAAGAAAAAGAGAAAGGAAAATAAAGCATACTTGGGTTATACGTCGATTTCTCATTGTTCTTGGTTTCCGTATATCTCCGAGCGATATTCATTTTGACAGTTGGGCTGAGTGAGTAGGTGTCTAGAGAGTACTTTTCAGAGGATACGACCTATATTTCTCTTTAGCTTCGTTACAACCATTTAGACAAAGATAAGGTAAAAGACCGTGCGCTCTCCTTGCATGGGTTTCACACCCCAGGAGCCCAGCCTCACTTTTTCACACTGCCACACCAACATCACACACACACACTACACCGGAGACTAAGTATGCCAGATCCGCGCAATCAGGGTCAAATGATAAAAACACACACACACCTCACACCAGCATTATGATATCCACACGAACGTCAAAAACCACCTGACGATAAGTCATCGGCCCATTTCCCTTGCCGTTGTTACCATTGCCCACTTTTTGCTGATAGCTCAACCACATACATAGATAGATAAAAGGATTGCACCCGTTGTATTATATAAAGCCCAATGTACAAAAGGTCTATTACGTCAATGTACCAAATATCTGGTTCGTTGCTTCAGCGGATGTACCGGCCCGCGGTTTCCGTACGCCTGCAAATCCTCTTCTATCGCCCTTGGTCATCATGATTTTCCAATTGGCCTTGAGACTCGATAGTACACGTTCAATTTCTTCATTATGGTCGGGTGCTGATGCGAGTAAAGATGTCATCTGGAGCATTTTTGCTGCTGTGGCTGCAGGGTTTTGGGATGATCCAAAATCTGTAAACAACTTTGCAAAGACATCTAAAGGGGTATTAGCTTTGTGTGGTGATGTCCCATTTGCTCCCATCTTTACCTTCGAGTCGCTTTGTTTGAAGTAAAATCACATTATCTCGAAAGCTCCTCAATGCCATGTTGCGTACATTCCACATTTCAGCCTCATCCAGGGACCGGTATCGTACATCCGTTCTCAATGGAAGGAACACAGCCTCGAAATAGGGTAGAGCATACGTGAAGAAAAAAGACCATTGTTCCACTAGTCGATCCAGCAACTTTTCATCGGTGACACCAAGCATTTTGGCATTCAATGTAAACATCCCATCTCGTAACAAGGATTCGATATCGCGATAAAGCTGTGGAGATACTGGATCTGTCAAACATCGCCTATGAACCAGTTTATGAATACCTCTTTTTTTCATCCATTTTTCCATCTTACCTTAATAGCTCATTAAGATCTTCAATGTTGCCTTTGACGCCTTCACCATTGAATAAAGGTAGGACTCGTACACATAATGATTGCCATACGTCGCCTTGTGGATTGCCGATAGGTGGCGGTGGATTCACAATAGTTTGAGTGGATGGTGCAATGGAAGGTGTAGGGTTGACGGTAGTTGTTTGCATGCTGATACTGCTCACGCTCCCTTGACGCATATAAGGTGTTGGATGATGTGGATGTGATGAAGGAATAGGTGGTGGAGGTGGTGCTCCTGCGGCTGCGGCTGCGGCTGCTGCAGCGGCAGCTGATGCTGTAGATGGATGGTGACGATGATGATAGGGTCCAGCATTGGAATTATTGGTGTTGTTTGCATTGGAGAAATAGAACCCTGAAGGATTGATGCTTGCAGTGGGTGAAGATGGAGAAGTAATCATATCATCCCTGTATTGACTCGTTCGCTCAATGTCACGTGTAATGGATTTGGCATCAAGGGCATTCAATGATTTGTGGATGCTGGGAGAAGTAATGGGTGATGTGGGTCGTTGTTGATAGGAAGATGTAGACGCATTGTTGCCTTGTGTGGATATAGTGCGTTCAAGAGGTTGACTAGATGATTGCTGTTGTTGACCCGTTGATGTTGTTGGATTGTTGTTATTGCTGCTACTATGACTACTAGCAAACGATCCTTGACGAGGGATATGCTGCAACGGTGGTGGTGGTGGTGACCTTAGACTATGCCGCTTCGTTTGACTACTTCCACCACTTGGTGGTGCTCGCATAGTGGGTGTCGTTGCAGAATAGGACCGTGATGGAGTA
This sequence comes from Lichtheimia ornata, assembly GCF_029851405.1. NCBI lineage: Eukaryota > Fungi > Mucoromycota > Mucoromycetes > Mucorales > Lichtheimiaceae > Lichtheimia > Lichtheimia ornata. The sequence goes on from NW_026695345.1 coordinate 305,710, forward strand.
GGGAAAACTGTTTGCGAACCTGTTGATGCTGGTAACGCTGATGGTGGGCTTGTGCTAATGGGGAAATGAAGCGATGTGGGAGTCGTGTGTTCAATGTAGTTCGACATGGCTGACGAGGAATCGGAAGAAGCTGAAAGAGGTGAAGCCATTTTCGAAGAGGACACTGGAGGGTCTTCATCACCGGCAGATTGCTGTTCTGGATGGTGGTTCGTATACGATGCTGATGACATGTATATGCAAGGGACAACTGGAAGAAAAGAAAAGTGTGCAGGAACAGCAAACCAACCTCCGTAATTCCATAACTTGACAGTTGTGACACATGACGAGCAACCTTCATTGTGATCCTCTAATAAACTAATGCCTCTCGTTGCACTGCCTTTTTGTCACGTTACATCATGTTGGATGATTCATTAGATGGGGGCTTATTGATGCCATATGAAATGACAATAAACGTATATCCAAACTTCTCTTATCCTGCCATCACATCCACCTTAACCCCATAATAGAAGTATGCGTGTGCTTCATGAAACATTTATTACGCTGTACTATTATGTCTTCTTTTCATTTACCATGTATTGACGACCATCAAACATCCATTCGTCGCCATCGATACGCTGGATACCATTTTGTGCTGGTTTATCTTCTTGTGATCGTTGATCATCCAAAGGGTCCAAACTAAATGCCATCGATTCTGCTTTTGCACGTTCACGTTGACGCTCTTCCAATTCGGATTTACGCATAGCATGTTCAAGTTCATCACCCAAGGATCCCGGTGTCCTCATGACAGCTTCTCTTTCTTCCTTATCTTCTTGTGCCAAGCTCATCAGCTTTTCTGTGATCCGTCGTGGTCGAGGCCAATATTCATCATCTTCCTCTTCCTCCCAATTTGTATATGTAACTGGAGTGCGTGTTGTGTATGATGAGCTGGGTCCACGCGATGCGCGTCGTGCTGATGATGTTGCATCACGCCGTATGGGTGTGGTATTTGAGTCTTGTTGATGTGCCTTGGCAGCTTGAATTTCCTCCCAGAATGGATTTCGGATATTGGTACCACTGGCCCTCCTTTGTGAATCCAATAACATCATATTAATACTTGGCAAAGGATACATGTAGCTATGTATCGTTACCTGTAAGTCGCTGTGGGTCTTAATTTGGCCTTGGTGATATCACTTAGAACATTGCGATAAAGTTGATTGGGAGTGTCGTTGCCACGAGACCGGGTAGTACTAGTATTCGTAGGCCTCTAATTGAGTTAAATGTTAAGTACAGTATAATGGAACCATTCAAGTGGCATTGCTACAAACCTTTATGGGGCTTGATGCTTTGTTTTCAGACATCTTTTGTGAAAGTGGTGTCGATCGTGCAGCAACAGAGGCATAGGATGGTCGAGACAATGGGGTGGGTGATTCATGCATAGGTGTCATGTTACGTGTTGATTGCAAAGGCGATGATATAGGAGAAGTCAATGTGAAGGGCTCGTATTCCTCTGGACGAGATGGTCGTTCTTCTTCTGTTGCCATAGTGGATCGTCGTGAAGACCATCGTCTGGGCGTAGCAATAGCGTGGTCATCCAAGATCCTTCTCTGTTTGGATGATGATTCAATGGATGGTGAAGCTCTCTTGGAGGATCTGATTTCATTAGCTGCATCTCGGGTCACAACGGCCAATTCAGATGACTAGAGGAGAGAACAATGAAATTTAGTAAAATAGTGCTAAGAATAGAATAGTGACATCAAGCTTACCACTTGTTGGATTGTATCAAGTCTTCTTTGTAGCTGATCAAGCCGGTGAATTTCATCGTCGAGACGACCTCGATTTAATGTATCTGAATAACGTTTGACTGAATCGAATGATGAAGATGCTCGTCGCATAACATGTCGTTTATAAGATGAAGCCCTTGATCGGGATGAGATGCTTCTTGATGGTGACCGATAAGCCATGGATACATGTTCTTCATCATCTTCATATGGGCGTAGATGTTGACTTGTTGCATCTTCAACTATGGATGCGGAACGTGTGGAGCTTGGTGTAAGAGAAGAAGGAGGTAAAAGAGAGCTGCGATCAAGGGATGGTGTTGAAGCTGCAGCTGAAATGACTGAACGCTGTGGCGATCCAAAAAGTGATTCACGGTATTGTACAGGTGGACGTTGCTGCTGCTGCTGCTGCTGCTCACGATATCGACTATGGCTAGCTGCTGTTATGGAATGACGCTCAAGATCAGGTGTAAGAGAAGTGCTGCTCTCTGCTGCATCTGTAAAGGAATCTTGCTCTTTGGTCATGCTTGTATCTGATCGTTGAGATCGCTGGCGTTGTTCCTATTCACGCGCATACACAATGGTAAGTATACAAGTGTATTTACAATAGACAGCCATGTACCTGACGCTCAGAAGAATAGGGTTGCGTCCATTGAGAAAAAGATCCAAGCATACGGTGCCAATCTCTCGTTCCTTCTTTGGTGGCATGACGGACAGCATCAGCAATGGGTGAAAGAGCATTCAAGGGCGATGAAGACCCTCTGGGTGTAGCAGGCGTGTTGGCTGCGTGATTCTGATAGTCTCCAGGACGTCGTAAGGGAGAGAACATGGGAAACAAAGCAACAAAAACGATACGCGTGATGATCGTATCTCAGCGACGCGACTACAACAAATTTGCACTGCATGCGTCACATGCTTCCCAATGGCCATGGATACATGATGGAATACTCCTTTTGTTTGTAATGGCGGTAGCCTGATCAACAACGATAGTATTATGAGCTCTTCTCTTTTCCTTGTATCGCTTACATAGCCATCCCTATATTACAACGGATAAAGACCCCATAACGTGTGAATCATGGCATAGATCTACATTGATAGTTTAAATCTTGATGGCTTATTGATGCCGTATACCATGTTGCAATTTTCATAAAAGCATGGATGCTTGCTTGCTGTGACGACAAGAGAGCAATATGCATGGTGTTTTAAGGTCTAAATCCTAATCCTCTAAGAGGTATGTGCCACAAAACTGCCTGTAGCACCTTACCATGTGGGATGTTTTCTCAACTTGCTGCTGCTGTGTGAGCTTGTTTAGCCTCCTCTTTGGAACATGGGGGACATGTCTGTTTGGCGTCCCATGATACCTGTCATGCAACGCACCAGCGTGTTTTTACATTTGTGCATATTGTCATCTCGTTTCCAACTATTACCAACAGCAGCTGCATATGGATCAATCGAGACCAAAACGTTCTATTAGCTCATACATTTGAGATGGGCAATGGTCAAGAATTTGGAAACGCGAGTTCTCCCGCTGCTCACATGGCTGGCTGTATTCATGTTGTGCTCACTTTTTCATGGTGATACTATACACGTATTCCACTGACGTACCCCCCCACCAATGTGCATGAGTCATTTCATATGCATCATGTATGGAATATAGGCCCTGCTAACAGTACCTTGTATTTGGTCTCCACCATATTAGTTGTTGTCGTGGGGTGGTCTTACAAGGTTTGATTGTATACCTGCCACCTACGTTACCTAATGAATTGCTACGTCGGGATGTATAGCTATGTTTCAAAGCTGGGTCGAGTTCCCAGGATCTCGGTTCGATCATCAGGGATGCATTATTTTATCCAGGCGATCTTTCTTGAATGAGAAGATTTTTGTGTCCTATTTTTACCACCATCCGTCGCTCATTATTTTCAAGCCTTCCTTCCTCTTTCTCCTTATACATCAACTTTCTTTCTCTATAAAAGAACGGCACCTCATGGCAAGCCTTGTTGCGGACGCTGATTGCCACTCGATTATGCAACCATCGCTATCTTCTTTTCCTTGGTACGATACATTGACCCATGTCTCTAAACTTGTGCATCCATTGTTTTCTTTATCTGATGAATGGCATCAGGCGTTATCAACTAGTAATCCTTGAGCAGCCTATTCATTCACGCATGTGTGGCGTCGGGGAAAGAGGTATGCTATCTTTCAAGGTAGACGTTATAGATTCTAACTAAATTTGTGTATGTGTGTGTTCTAGTTGATCGAAGACCCATTGATCCTCCACCAATCGTACAGCTCAAGATCCTCGGCAATGACTACAGTGAAGCAATGAATCGGTGGGTATCAGTAAATCAGGAAAGGCTCAATGCACCCATTGGGTGAAGAATTTACTTACATGGTAAAACCGATTTTGGTCACCATGACGACCATCACTAGTTTACATGCCATCTCGCCTCACATTTTCCTGGCCGCCATGTTGGTCCCTGCCAATGAATTACATGAAGGATCCTTTCAACCAAAAAGTAACGTCGATACCACATTCCACAATAAGCTCACCATTGGAAGCAACGTATCATCAATGCACATGTTACGCGGACTAGATGGCAAGGAAGGTGCTTATTTTGTGTTTCCCGACATGTCGGTTCGTGATGAGGGAATATATAGATTGAACATGTGCCTTTTCGAAATCCAGCAGTAAGCTATTCTCAGCGTGCCTTTTAACGATCCAAAGAACCATGGAAGAATTCACGTATCCTTTTCAAAAAGATCCTCGGTAACGTTTCTCCAATCCACCGTATCTGATTCATTTGCAGTGTATTCGGCAAAGAAGGTAAGAAAACCAATACTAGACTATATTTGAGAGTAATTGAATAATATCAAATATACGCTCACATGCAATGATGTACCTGCTGTAGTTTCCAGGAATGCACATGTCATGTGCTCTTGCATGTCATTTTGCTGAGCAAGGCTTAAAAATCCGCATACGTAAAGAATCGAGGAAACGGTCAGCAGCACAAAAGTTTAGGAGACTTGATGAATCAACATCGGGGATGGACCATAAACTTGGTAAGCATTTTTGACAAGTAGTGGCAGGAGGACCCAGTGGAATGGGAAACTTATTTACATGCATCGTATTCTTTGTGTTTACGTTGGCACGTGACATGTAGTACAACAACAAGCAACGGATGAAGATTATAGCATGGAGGATGTTAGCCAGCTTGACGTGACCATGATGGGTATGGTTGGGCAACGAGGTCAAGTTTATAATAACAAAATGTGAGGTATATCAAAGGAGTGCTTGCTGAGCTGGTGTTGGTCATAAAAACATAGTCCCAGTGTCCAATGTGGAATCTGGCTTTCTTGTTTCTTCTGAGAAGACTAGTTCGGGGGTATCAGAAAGTAAGTTAATGTTGGTATATATGTTTCCTGTATAGTTGGCATACAGTAGTTTGACAGGGCGTGGCTTCCTCCTCCTTCTCAGAACTTCCAGTATCTTCCGACATGCTGCACAAGGTCGCACCAAGTGATCACCGCATATACAACCTAGGGACACATGCATCTTCACCGCCACCTGCATCCGCCCACTGGAGCACAAATGCGTGGCATGCAGCACCTGACCTTGAGAAACGCTTGCCAGGTATACGGATCGCGACAACAACAACATCCATGGACCGCCCCGATCACCATTACATACCCAGCATAACAGTATTACCAAATCCAACTCAGATGAATGATGCGCATGAATCCTGGAAATCGGTAGCATGGCAACCACGACCACCACCACAACAACAACCCCAAGATCCATCCTTGCAATGGGGAAATGAGGTACAATCAAAAAAGGTCTCTGAAGACCCTGCTACTACTACTGTATACGGTAACATCTTGCACCAGCAAACAAATTTACCATCATCGATGAGCCATCAAGTACAAATGGAATCATACGATGATTATCATCTTCATCATCATCATCAAGGCGCCAAGCAACAACATCATCCAACAGGACAAGACATGCCGCCTATGTTACCATCACTTAGGGAGCAACTCAAAAGCATTGGCGTGTCGTCTTCTTTTCAAACAACAAGAAGCAGGTGATTGATTTGCCAATCAACCAATACATTTAAACGATCGCTTAGACCCATTTTTGATGAAGAGCTCAGATAGACTAAAAGGTCACCAAGATAAATTTCATGATGCGACTTGTTATCATTGCTTTTATGGACGCATTTTCTCGCATACTCTAACAGGGGTTTATATATGTGGTGGATAAGGAAGAGGTTGAAGGATGCAAAAGAACGTTAATGGTAAGCATGTACATAAGCGGAGCATTTGTTCAGGTCATGCACGAGACAAGCGTTTTGTGTCACATGAACGTTTCACCAGCGCCGAAGGTATGTATGTGCGTTCTCATGCGTAATCCACGGCCACACCCTTAAATGTGATAGCATTTATTGTATATAGCTATTCATGCTTTGTGTGTTCATTCATCCAAGTTAAATGACTACGGAAGATGGCTTTTGTTACTATAGCCGCGACGACCCGGCATTGTCCGCTGTGGCATGTTTCAGTGACCACCACGATGCCACCATTTTCAACGTATTTGACATAAAGCCATTTAAGAACATCTTTACAATGATCCCAATCTTTGATAACATCCTTTTCATAATGATTGGTAGATGCATGTGTGTGTGGGAATAGTTGACCTGTGCCTTGTTCAAAATTCATGCAGCGATATTTGATGCGTGACCTTAATCATCCCTCTCCTTCTCCCATTCCTTATTCACGCTCCCACACACGCTTTATCATCATGGACACGCTTAAAACAGTTGCACACGACGACAAGTTACTCATTCCCAGCACATTACAACTCTTTCGAACAGCATTGCCTTCTGAACTTCTTTGTAACATCTTTGCTCATTTGTCCCAGTCCGATTGCTACGAATGCATTCTCGTTTGCAAGTTATGGTATCAACTCGTGCCTCAATACGCAACAGGAGTATGGCGTACGCTCGTGCTAAGAAGCGCAACCAGTCGACAACGAATAACGCACTTTGTTGGGAGGCATGTCAAAGAAGTGAGGCTACACTCGTACCACGAATCCAAAGTGCTGGCTGATCTTGCATGGCTTCGACGTTATGGCGCAACACAAGTATCAACTTTATGTAAGTGAATGATGGGACCACTTGAGCATTTAATCAACTAATAGCAATGAGGTCATCCTAGCTATCAGCTATACCGTAGGAGGAGGAGGAGGAGGATGGGATGGTGGTGACAAGGGCAGCATTCATCAATGGATTCCTGCACTACCGCTCAATCATTTGACACACCTTACGTTACGTATTGGAAAACCAGGCATCGACATCATACGCATTGTGGAAGCATGTTCAAAACTTGTTCATTTGTCATATGAACTTGCTGATAATGGAACCGGCACTTTGACACCCGATTTGCAGATGGACTTTATACGATATTGCAGCCAACAACTTTCATTCAGCACGATCTTATCCCTTCGCTCATTGTGCGTCAAATCATCATTACTTGATCATTACGAGAAACGCCTCCTATCAACATTAATACGACATAGCCCTGATCTTCGGGTCATATCACTTTTGGGATTATGGCCATTTGATATCCGCATCATCCATGACATGATTCAGCCTCTCAACAATCTCGAATACCTTGCATGCAATGTGGATCGATGCTCATGGCTCCTTGATGATACCATTCTTCTCAATCGTCGCTCCACTTCATCCAGCAGTAAGATCCGACAAGGATTACGAGGTCTTATCCTTCAAGGTTCACCTGATTGTTCACCTGAAATACTCTCCTTTATTCGAGAGCACCAACACACATTACAGCATTTGAATTTGACGCTTGGTTTCCATCCTCGATATGATCACGTTGTTTGTGGGTTGCTAGGGCAACTGGATATGGATAAGCTTGAGACATTGCATTGGTCTGGTTGTAGCAGCAATCGTTATGGCGCCGCACTTGGATCCATGCTTGGTCATTGTCAACGTTTGCAAAAGATAGAGCTTCCAAATCTGGATGGTGCTGATCGGCAATGGACACATGCGTTGGCGAGTTTGAAGGATCTACATACATTATCTCTTGGAATTGACGACCCATGGCAAGATACCAATACAGTCATGGCTCCACCACCACCCCATTCAGCCACCACCACTGAAGAAGAAGAAGATGATGATGATGCTACTCCCACAGTCGATGTTGTGCTTGGTGAATTGTTTTCCGTGTTCGCTCGACAAGGCGATAGCTGTCGATTACAAAACCTATCACTCAAATTGAGGTTAGGAGAGGGTGCCATGTGTCTTTCGCTATTATCCAACATACGCTCGCTCAAGAAACTTGCCATTTGGGGCCTTGCTTTGGCAGATGACCATGCTGTGAGTCAAATCACCAACCATATCAGCGCTAGTAAGCAGATGGAAAGGCTCTGTCTTGTCTCGTTTCGATCACTTGGTCGTGATGCTCTTGAACATTTGAGTCACCTACAGCACCTTCGATGTCTCGCAATCATTTGCTGCAATCAATTAAGCGTCATTGGATTGGAACAACTCGTACAAACATGTCCACAACTCGAAAATGTCACTGTGGGTCAAGTTCATCAAGTCGATGGCGATGTAACTACTTGGCAATCAATCAAGAAACGACTCGGCATGGATCCTCGATCTCATCCCCTGTATCCATCAGTCATCCTATCCTAGCTATTATCATTTGTGTAAATCAATCAACAATATTATGTACATGTTTGGAAATACGGCATGCATTAAATAAGTTACCAGGGTTCTCAAATGTTTGTGCTGTTGTTCTTCTCTTTCTTATGTAAGCTTTGTTGCGCAGGATCACTCGATGCAACATGTATGGAGCTTATTACCTAATCATATGAAGAGAACACAAGGTTTATCAAACCAAGTAGTGACATAGATATCGTCGTTGTATCCCTCTAATTTAACCCGCCATTCCGATTCTTTCATTATTCATCATCACACAATGTGCCATTTCTTTGTGCTGTGCGCGGTACTTGTAGTTCATGTACACCTTGTACCTGCATGTTTGCGTAATCGGTGGGTGGTCTTCCCACGCAATGTTACAAGCTGCTAAACATGGACAACGGATGTGGATGGGAGATGTGGTATTACCTCGGGATGTTTGCATGTGCCTCTGAATGAAGACTACCCGATCTTTTCCGTATTGGCTAAACCACCAAATGGTAGCACATTTTAACAATTTGGATGAATTTGCCCGCATAATCGAGATATGGATGCTTTTGCTGTTATGGTTTTGTTTGGTAAATCCTCCGGTAGTGGTCAATCAAGAAAAAGAGCCGGCTGGATGGCTGATGCTGGTGGTATGTAGGGTCACACTTTTCGACATATGGGGCTTCCCAACATCATTGGGTGCTCATCCCATTTTTGTCAACACCAGCTACTAGCTTTTTTTAAAGTAAACTTTTGGATAGCTGCATGCATGAGTTCCCCATTCTTTGGCTTTTAAAGGTGATATGCATCATCCCTTTTGGGAAACAAGGGCTCATTTTTTCTTTGTGATTCTTGAAAGCTGCTTCTCTTATATCTGGGATAATCCGGTATTGAATGTAAAAGCAGCTACAGAACGTCCCGTGCCTACGCACGAGTCTTTTAATTACATCATTTTTCAGCAGATACGGTGGATCCAGCTGGATAGGTGTCCTTTATTGCGGGGTAAAATATGCTGTGTGGATTTGGTGTAGCAACAAAGCACTTTGTAGTAGCATGGGAAATGATACTTGCTATATTACAAACATCACATCTAAGCGCTTACGCAAACTTGGGTTGGACTTGAAAGGGTCAGGAGAGGCAAGGTGCCATTGGTTGGGATACATGTCGTCGACGTTGTGTGGGGATGCTTTGTGTGACATGTTTCGACCTGGGGTAATAAGTGGACCCAGCCACCCAACCGATATCGACCCATCCGCTTTTTTTTACCTTTTTTTTGGCATCCTTGGCAAGGATTACAAACACCGTACGACTGTTTCTTCCTTTCTTCCCTGCATCAATCTTCAAAAGTAATATCTAGATCAGAAAAACGACGTCGATTGTACATACCTTTTGGCTGAAACATGACAGCTGCATCAACAACCCCTTCTTCCCCTCCGCAGGACACTCTTCACCCCACAATGATTGATGAGCTGTGTCCGACGCATTATAATACACAACGACCACCGCTAGAAGATAAACATGCAATATGGTCATCATCCTATATAAATCAAGGCAATCCAACATCATCGGCTGGTTCCATGTTTTGGATGCCAAACAACAACATTTACCATAAGCAAGATGACGTTCAAGAAGCAACAGCAAATGAAACGTGTGCAACAAAACAATACGACAATGAAGACACTATATCGCTTGACCTATTTACTTTCAACATGCAACAACACCAAAGTTACAATCCCAGCTTTACTATTCATGAGGAGCAGGCTCCTTCTCATGCTGGATTGAATCGTACCTTGTACCAAGTAGGCGATGGTAACGATGCTGTCGCTACTGCACTACGCACAGACAAGAGCACATCTGCTAGTAACGCCGATCCAAATACGCCTTCATCAACAACAAGCTTAATAGCACCGATAAGCAAAGTAGAGCGAGATGATGATCGTTCCATTTACGACAACAATAGTAACATGATGCCAACGTTACATCAGCACAACGATAAAAGCAACGGCTCGAATGACCGATCATACCTTCTTTGTTCAAAGTTACAGGTTACTGATTACGGGAACGTCCAACGAGAGGAGAATGAGCAACATCACCAGTCATTTGCTATACCATCATCATCATCGCCTCACAATGAACACGCCTTGTCACCACTTCACCCATCATCTGTATCATCATCATGGTGGGCGACCATGTCTCCTCTTGCATCATCATCATCCCCTTCTTTAAAACGACATCCACAGCAACCAGCTTCGTTATCATTTAGTGATTCTGACGCTGTCTTAAATTTTTTGCAATCCGAGAGCGATCCTTTTCCAGTTAAGTTTAGAAAAAAAAAACATGTGTTGTATGGTGCATGTGTTAACTCTGTAACAAATACAACGCCCAACTTGATCCTACAGCAGCCTAATGCACCACCGGATACGCAACAATGGATGCCACCACCTGATGAAAGATCAATGGTATCACAACATAGCGCCTTTAATCAGCAGCAGCATCATGAAGGATCATCGTATGCTATGATGCCAAGTAATGGTGGTAGCATTGACACTGGGAATCATCAACTTTTAATCGACAATGTGAAGCAATGGCTCCGATCTCATTTACGAAACTATCTTTTGGCGCCAAATCCCGTGGCCATGGGAGAAAGGACCATTGTAATCTTAACAGGCAAAGTCGCACAAAAAAGCTATGGCACTGAAAAAAGGTAAAATAACAACCCAGAATGATTTACATGCATGTTGTTATGTGTTCAAACATTCATGTATACATACAATGAATCATGTAGATTTCTTTGTCCTCCACCCACGGTGATTTTAAGTGGGAGTACTTGGTGGTCGGCTAGCAACAATGAAGGAGGAGGGGGCAAAGTGCTACCGCCTATACTCAAGGTGGTCATGTCGACTGAAACATCCGAGATTCAAGAGGGGCAGGTTGATTGGTATTCTACATCGGGTGCCTTGGTGGGTCAAACAGGCTTTCCACCACCGCCTCCTCCTCCTTCCCCTGCATTACACGTTGCACAGCAACCTTCATCTTGTTTATCAGGACGAAATTCCCATGGTCGTATTAGAGCAAGCTTTGATAGAAGCACTATTAGCACCACAGATCGAGATTGGTATCGAATTCCTAAAGGAGATCCTTTGGTGGGCGGCAAGTGTGTCCTCAAGCAATTGTATGTCAATGATGTCGAAGAAGGAAGGCGTAAACAAGTTGAATGCTTAGCCCGTATCCACTTGGCTGATGGTACCATGGTTGGCACGCTGGCGAGTCGATCTATCAAGGTTATCAGCAAACCAAGCAAAAAGCGGCATAATTCAGCAAACTTGGATTGTAAGCAAGACGTTTATTACTTAATGGCATGCGTTGACATTTTTACAACTTTAGCTTGCATTCGTCACGGCACGCTTGTTTCTCTGTTTAATCGTATACGATCGCAAACGGTGTCGACAAAGTACTTGGGTGTATCAGCATCACCTTGTCAATCCAATTCTTCAGCCACCACGCTACCATTTATTTACCCTGGCCAATGTCATGGTGATCAACCACCACCATCCAAAGACAAATGCTTTAGTGCACGCACTGGAAGCTGGGAACCATTTGTCATTTGGTTAGTAGACACTCAATGGAAACCAGAGCAACATCCAAATAATGGACATAGCGCTCAAAGACAGCAAGCAAGTGGAAGACAAGATGACATTGCTGACGAGTATATTGGTGCCAATTGTGCATCAACATTACGAGGAGGAGTACCCTATCCTTCACCACCTGCTATAGCCATCAAGAATCGAACACACCAACCGTTAACGATTCACTATAATCAACATGTCGTTCTTCAATGTCTTACCACTGGTTTGGTGAGCCCTGTAATGATTATTCGCAAGGTCGATCGTGCATCCAATGCTGTTTTCGGTGGTGCTAGTATAAGGCATTGCTATCCACACGCAAGTAAAAGCATGTATGGTGGCGAGTTTGGTGACGAGGTCCTTGGTGAACCTGTATCGCAGTTGCACAAGGTTGCATTTCAAATGGTTACCGAGGATGTATCAGCATCTGGAAATCGACATCATCAGAACGATTCAATGCCACAGTGTGGGGGATCATCAACCTATTTGGCATGTTTCCATGATACCGTTGGCATGCATCGCACCAGCAATACTCGTAAACCCATGCCACATGCAGCCCAACAACATCACGATTTGGATACACGTCTTCCAACACGTCGTCGAATAGCATCAATGGGTGGCAATAGTGCTTACATTGGCGTTCCTCATCTACCTACTACTACGGCAAATGGTTATCATCAACAACAAGATTTGAAAGCTGAGCCTCGATCTTTTCAAAAACGTAGCCGATCGATCAGCGGTGGTGAAGGCAACATACGATTTTCCTCGTCAGCTGGTGTCTTGGATCCTACGAGTTGGACCGAGCTTGGGGCTTATTGGTCTGAAAAAGTACCCGATTCAACTATTTGGACCATTGTTGGCACAGGTAAATTATCCGTGATACGTAATAGCAACCTTTTATTCATTAATGTGTATATACCAAAAGAGTGCGCAAAGTATACAATATGGCAACCTTCACCACAAGCATCATCGGACAATCCACAGCATATGATCCCTCGCGTCTTTAGTTACTCTCGCTCTCCTTCTAGCACGGCTCAAAAAGACATCAGTGATCCCGATTCATCGCAAGAGCACGATTATATAAGCCTATATGGGGAGCATTTTTCAGATCAACTTGATGTTTGGTTTGGTGATGTACGATCCAGCCGTTGCGAACATGTGGGTCGTGGACAAATTGTATGCAAGGTACCTCCAAAGAATACATTAATCAACGCGGTAGGCGTTATATGGAAAAACGAACGCCTATGCAGAATCCCTCTACTATTAGCCACCAAAGATGGCAAAGCCGTATACAAGGCCAACAAGCATTATGCATTCTCACCCTAAGTCTCTTTCATCTCCTTCATGTGCCAAAATATGTTGTATCTATATACCCATGCATCATCGTTATGTAAATCATTCATCAACATCTCTCTCTCACACACACTAAGGTAGAACGAATTCCGTATTATTATGTTTGTCTAGCAAAAAAAAGCAACATGTATAAAAGATGAATATAAAAGGATGCGCAAAAGTGGGAGTAATGAAGAACCTATGCATGTGGATCTATAGTAAAGGTTTCTTGAGGAATTGGTGAGGGAGGAAGGATAAAGGGTTGATGCTGTTGATAAAAAGATGGGTCGAGTGTGTTGTATAATATAAAACGTCTAGTCGCTGTCGGTGTCGGGTTCACGTTCACCACCTTCAATGAGCCATTTGAGTTTACGAGCACGACGACGAGCATCTTGATCCTTGATTTCTTTTCTAGTCTTCTTTTTCTTCTTGCTGATCTTGGCAATGACCTTCTCATCATCCACTTGGGCTTCATCTTCCACAGCGGATTTGCCATCCTTGGTCACGTGGCCACCTTCAACACGCCATGTTTCAGGGCACAAGGCTGATGTAAATTCTTCCGAGTGAGAAATCATGACAACGGCACCTTCCCAAGACTGGATAGCCTTTGCCAAACCACCAAGAGCATCACGATCCAAAAAGTTGGTAGGTTCGTCAAGCACCAACATGTGTGAGTTGTTCCACATAGCAGCAGCAATGACAACCTTGACCTTTTGACCACCACTAAGCTGACCAATCTTGCTGTATTGTGCAATCTCAGGATCCAAGCCAATATCTATTACATCATGTAACAATTAGCATGTGCCATTCGATATCCTCTTCCATTGCAAAGACTTACCCTTAAAGTGTTGACGGATGGCATCGACTGTCAAATCACGGTACAAAAGACCTTCACGGGATGCTTCCTTGTCATCGAATTCCTGAACAAGCTTTTGGAAACCAAGCTCAAGCAACTTTTCACGACCCATCCATGTGTTGAACTTGTGTCGCATACCACGCCACTTGATCTCGTATTGGAAGGTCTTCTTCAACTTGGCACGACCAAGCAAGCACTATAGCGTATAACTCCTATGTCAGTGATCCATCATCTTGCCAAATCCATTTGCATACATACCTCAATTTGGCGTTTTTGTCCATCCACTTCGATATGCTTTTCCATTTGCTTGGCCTCATCCTCGGTCCATTGGCGAGTTTCCTTCATGGATACTTCCTTATCTTCACCAGTCTCATAACGCCATCTCAAATATTCCATAGGAGTGCTTTCCAAATGCTGTTCAAGATGGTGGAATGCGTGCTGAGCAACGTAACCAATACGCAAAGCAGGATGGCGCCATACAACACCCGTTTGAGGAATAGCTTCACCAGTCAAAAGCTTGATAAGGGTGGATTTACCAGCACCATTGGGACCAATGACTGAGACACGGGAGGACAACGAAAGTGAGATGGTAGCGTTGTACAACGAAGGAGTAGATCGGCTAGGATATTGGTAGGTACAATCGGTGGCCTTGAGAATGGCTTTGGTGTTGCTGCGTACGCCTTGCAACATGGTGGGCTTGGGGAAAGAGAAGCTGACTGAAGACGAGTCGAGGGTATAATAATTGGCAGCTGGTGGATACTTCTCGACAAACTTGGAGAGATTGCCTGGGTATAGGCGCAACTTTTTTCTGTCATAGTGCAAAATGTGGGTACACACAGCATCCAAGAAACCAGGGTCGTGGGATACAATCAAACACGTGACATTGGTTTGGCTGACAAGATAATCTTCAAGCCACTTGACATTGGTCTGATCCAAGTGATTGGTGGGTTCGTCCAAAAGCAAAATGTCGGCCTTAGAAAGCACCGCACGGGCCAATTCCAATTTCATCTTCCAACCACCAGATAAAGTGCTCACAGCGACTTCCAAACGGGCATCATCAAAGCCAACAGATTCAAGACCAGCCTTGATTTCCTCACGAGTCAAGTTGGAGAGGTTCTTGTCTTCGCAAGTGTAATCGAGAACATTCAACGAGGTGTCGGCACCTTGAGCAGCATAATCCACAAAAGCGGTCTTGACTTCATCTTGAGAGGGGAACTCTTCAACCTTGCCTTGATGAATGGATCGCATCAAAGTAGACTTGCCGGCACCATTCTCACCACACAAACCATAACGCTGACCACGATGAAGCTTGAGCTTGGTGTGATTCAATAGCAAACGAGTACCATAAGCAAGTGAAAAGTCTTCAATGCGGCACAACTCCTCGCCTTCTTGTTCCTCAAATCCATCATCAACATTGCCGCCACTTTCTTGGTACAACTTGTAATAGTGATCAAACACCTTGTCACACATGCTGGGAATGTCTCTTGCCATAAGCACAGGCGTCATGCTGATAGAGATACCCTTGGTCCATGTATCCTTGACGAAGAGCTCTTGACGCACCCAATCAGAGATCAAAGCACCAACATAGGTGATGTAGGGGCTGAAGAATGAATCGAGGAAGCCTTGGATCTTGGTAGCTTCACCACGCACAAACTTGGTAGCATCATCCATGGATACGGTCAATACACCATTGTTGTTATCATCCTTGGATTCACTGTTGACACCAGCATCCAAAAGGGTCTTTTTAGCTTGGCCACCAATTTCACGAATCTCTGGGAAAGCAGCACCTTCAGCTTGATGATCGACACCAGGATAGAGTTGAGGCAAGAATTGAGCAGCAGTGCGTGGGTCACGAACGAGCTTACACAAGTTGTCGATAATGATGAGCGTTTGGCGGATCAACAAAGTGGAACGTTCATTCAATGCACGAGTAAGCAATGGCACCATGATAGCAAGCGTAGGGCCATTCACTTCAGCGACAAAGGTGGTGCATGCAAGTTTCTCGATGGTGTTTGGTACATGCGTGGGATCACCCATACACAACACAAGATCCTTGAGATGGCGTGCGATATCAGGGTTGCCACCAACGGAGCATACGGTCATCATGGTCTTTTGTGCTTGAACAGCCACCTCGTTCTTTGTATCAGCAAGACAATTGGACACCATAGGAATGATTTCTGGAAGGCATTCACCAATCTGTTCAGCAGCACGGCCCGTAAACTTGTCAAGCAACTTCAAAGCACCCAACTTGGTTTGCCATTTCTTGGATCCATTGGCACCCATACCATCAAACAAGCGAGGCAACAAGACTTGAGTAGCTTCAGGACGCACATGGCTCACCAATGTCTCGGCTGCCATTTGTGCTGCTTCTTGAACAACGCTGCCTTTATCCGCATACAACTCCAAGAACAAATCCAGGTACGATAAGAGGACTGGGACACCAAGTTCGCCAAGGATCTCGGCCAAAGCATTGAATCCAATCAAACCACCTTCTCTTTCCAAGCCAGACTTTTTGTTGCGTGCTGCCTTATTCAACTTGTCAAGGATCCCATGATGTTTGAGCAAAATCAGACCACCGTCCTTTACGATCGTCGCAAGCTCACGAGCTGCCTGGTCGCATTCCTCGCTGGTGGGTGCAGTGTTGATCTGCTTCAAAAGATCGCCAATCTTGGTACTAACGTCCATGGCTGCTGCTGTTGGTTCTGCGACAGGCATATGAGAACGTCAAGCAAAAGGAAGAAAGAAAAAAGAGTGACAAGGATAGCTCTTCAAGGTAACCACCGAAATAGGGGTTTATTTGGAAACTTTTTTTTCTAACGCAGCAACCAGTCGCCTTAGGTATAAGGATTAAGCGATCCGATCAACAAGCATGGAACTTGAGTGCCGCTGGGAAGTTGCGATTGGTCCTCACTTGCTGCTGGTAACTGCAATAACCCATTTGCTTGCAAAAGGCTAAGCATGCGACTACTCCTTTGGCCACCAGTGGATTCAGCCACAAATTCTCCTTTGGGTGTCACCGATACTCGTACGCGATGATATTCAGGCCGAGGATCCAAGTAGACTTGTTCAGTAATCTAATAGAAATAATAATCCATTGTTGATAAGAAGCCTTGTATTAAACCCCACCCCCATCTCTTTCTTTACCTTCACTGGAATAATCGGATTGGTAAATTGTGCATATCCTGCAATCTTTTTCAATGCTGGGAGTACAAACAAATAAAACGTCACTGTAGCCGATGCTGGGTTGCCTGGTAATGCAAAGATAAGCTTGCCAGTATCAGGGATTGAAGCAAACGTTGTTGGTTTTCTATACACATATATAACATATCGAATGAGATTACAGCATACGTATTAATTTATCCACACATACCCAGGCTTCATTTTGACACGTCCAAAATGAATCGTAGCTCCGAGCTTTTGTTCCAGAACGGGTTTCATGAAATCAGCTTCGCCCATCGATACGCCACCGGTGGTGATCAATACATCCACTTTATCCAATGCATCCCGTAATCGAGTCTCCAGATCATCCACAGTATCCTTGATAATCCCCAAATCCATCGCTTCAAATCCTGCTCCTCGTATAGCACCCAACAACGTGATTCGGTTCGTATCACGTATTTCACCTCGCTTGAGCTGCTTGGTTGCCAAATGATCCACTACTTCATTGCCCGTAGATAACACGCCCACTGTAGGTTTGCGATAGACCTTGACGTTTTGAATCCCTGCAGATGCTAATGCACCCAACTCGCCTCCCACAGGTGAAATCACTTGTCCTTTGTAGCCGACAATGGTTCCCGTTTGACAATCACTGCCTATCGCTCGTATATTGTCACCCGCTTCCACTTTGGCCATGATTTCCACTTGCAATTCTTCCTTTCCATCATCGGACATTTTCACCAATCGTGTATCCTCCACCATCACCACTGCATCCATGCAATCAGGCACAAGTCCACCCGTAGCCGTACGCACGATCTCATCCTCGCTTACAGTAGTGGTCGATGTGCTATCAGATGCAAGGGATACTGATCCCACAGTGTATATGCCTGGTCCTTTGGATGCTACATTGATACCTTATTAGTATTGAGAAGAGAATGAATATGCGTATGCATACATACCACGCACAGCGTAACCATCAACAATGGATGCTCTGTAACCTGGCACAGGTTCCACCGAAACGGCGTCTTCAGCTAGCACGTGCCCGATAAGGTTCTCAGAGACTTGCATGGAGATAGGGTCATTGGCAATGATCTGTTGTCGAGTAGTCGAATGTTTTCTGACAAGGGCTTCAGCTTCGCTCATAGGGATGATGGGATAAGGAGATGTACGAGCTCGGAGTGCAACTGTGAATGAAACGTTTTAGTTTTTCTTTGCCCGAAAACAATTTTGCATGAATTAACCTTATTACCTGGAGTATCCAATGATGCCGAAAGACCCTTATGTTCGCCATGATCATCCGAATGATGCTTACAACGATGTCCTCCCACTTTGTGATGATGATGATGATGGTGCTGATGCTGATGATGAACAGGATGTTGCCTTGATGTGTCACCACGTAAAAGATCCAAGCCATGTGGCACAATGTCCTTGATAGCATCCCAGTTTTCTTTGCATGCCTTTGGTTTGCCAGGGAAAGTGATGATCAAGGTATTATGTCGAATACCCGTGACTGGACGAGATAAGGCTGCAAAAGGTGTCACAGCTGTTGAAGTTGCAAGTAGCACATGCGTCAATCCTGGAGTGTGCTTTGATAAAAGAGGATCGATTGCCTTTTTACATCACATGTTAATCGATGCTGCAGGAACATGATCATGACGTTACCTACTTCAGGTGTCGTATCGCGTGCTGAGAATCCCGTACCACCCGTGACTAGAACAAGGTCAACTTTGACTTGATCGCACCAGTGCTTGACAGTTGCTTGGATAGCATCAATATCATCGGCAACGATAGCTTGTTGTTGGACGCTGTATGCATTGGCTTCCTTCAATAGATCCACTAAGAGAGGTCCACTCTTATCTTGAGTCGAGTCTTGAGACGCCGTGTCGCTCACTAATCGCACTGTAAGTCAAAGAAGACATGGTGATGAGCACATGTAAAAGGTACCTGTCAATACACCCGCTTTGTATAGCATGTTGACTAAAGGGAGAGCAATGCAATGGTTAATTGAGACATTGAATAAAGTAGAGTGGTCGAACTTACACACGTGAGTGAGAAAGAACAAGGCACACAGCACCCGCCCATTCAGCAAAGCGCGGCGTCCTCTTTCAGCTCAACTACGCAGCAGGCTCTCTTTTCTCTTTTCCCTTTCTCTTTACACTCTCTCTCTTAGCCCGCTATGATCTCCATCTTTGCAGCCATTGTGACCACAGTGTTAATTCTCATTCCCTCTGTGCCATTGTTCATCTATGTGGTTGGTCTACTACTTCCCGAGGAACACACCGTCTCTCGTTCGGCGACTTTGCATACGACAGCTGACAAGATATGGTCGCTTCTCACTCATGTCCAAGATTACCCCTCATGGCAACCTGCTTTGGACCGTCTAGAATGCACTCGAGAGGAAAACGTAGCAGAGCAGCAAGTGGTCTTTGTCGAATACACCAAACGCAACAAGCGTATCACTACTGTGGTGGATGCAGCTGGACACCGAATCCTATCCCGCATGACAGAGGAAGATAGCACCACCACCAACACCAACACCGCCACAGCCCACAACAGCAACAACAACAACGCCTTGAAACACAAGCCCACATTTATTGGTACTTGGACATTCGATATCACTGAAAACAAGGAGGAAGATGGCCATATTACCACCATTACAATCACTGAGAAAGGTGTTATCACAAGACCCATGGTACGACTATTGCATATGACATTATTGGGCTTCCATCGCCGTATCGATCGTTTCTTGAAGGATTTGGAAAACAAGATTCATCACGATGCTATCATGCAGGAACCAGTGGTCGATGATAAGGATGAACCCCATGTGGATGAAGAGCAATTATCCAATGCAATCAATCAAGATGTTACCGAGAACAACAAGGAGGAGATGTTATCACAAGAATCAATCACACCATCCACCACAAGAAGCAACGACTCGTCACCTACCGTTGACAAGGAATGGGATCTAATGAGTGAAATCTATGAGCGACCCAATGCACACGCCTGATCACCTATATATATATATCACCACCTGCTTCCTTCCATCCGCTTGTACATATTTCTCTCTTTGCTGATATACCACTTTTGATAATACAAAGAACGTTGATGCTATATATAAGAATGGGAGGGAGGGAGGGAGGGAGATTGATATGATACATAATACTAAGGGCTGATGCTAGTATGCGATCATTCCTGCTTTAGTTGTCTTGTTTTCCTAAGCAAAAACCATGTTGACGCTTGCCGATATGCATACAAAGAGATGTCAAATAGGATAGCGGATAAGACAGGGGCTATGACAACAATGGCGAGATAGTGCGGCAACCGGGAGATGACTTCAAGTATCATTCCAACAAAAGAGCGTGCGTGTGTTTTTGTCTTTGAGAGAGAGAGAAAGGTAAAAAGGAATGAAAGAAAGAGTGTGATGATACATGAATTGAGCTTTTGGGACTTTTGCTGGGGAGAACTAATCGGCTAGGACATGAGAAATCAAATGAACGTGACACCAAGTGTGATGTGTGAGTGTGGCTCATGCGTTACAAAGGCGTGCATATAGAAAATCATTTCCTTTACGCACACGTGTACCATTATTGTAGGTGATCTTTGGATGGATACTGGTTTTATTACTACTACTACTATTTCCTAACAAGCCTATGAGATTTATCGGCGGTCTGTATTTTACCATTACAACTGCTGTCTCCAACGTTTAGTCCACCAAGGAAACGATTAGACTTGTCCCTGAAATTTCGAGCTCAGAATTGAAAACGCTCGACGATCTCAAGTATCCCAACACCCACCATCAATGGCTGATCTTGTTTTATCATTTCAATGCTGATGGATGTAAATGAAAACTTTATTATGCGGTCATGTTTACTGATCACCATGGTAGCTGTCAGCCTTAGACCTCGCTTGAAACGCTTCCAACTCATCCTGCGTTATGTCACTGAGCAAAGCTAATGCCCTGAATTCGTCACAAAAGTTCTCGTCACATTGCGGTGCATTGTATGATGATCGTCCGTTTGTGTTGGTGGGCGGATGTTGGGTGGTATCAGGAAGCGTTGGGTTGTTGACGGTTGAGCTAATGTCGGCGAGCCATTGGTCCAGGATCGTGTGTGGTTGTGGTTGTTGTGCGTTGGCATTGTCGTTTTCATAGGTGGATGTGCTGCATGATTGATTGGGAGATTCGCATATCAAGATAGGATCAATGAATTCTCCATCTTTTCCTTGATGATGCTGATGCTGATGCGTGGTGCTGTTATTATTATGATGCAAATCCAAGGTATTAAATAGGTCATCGAAAAGGGAGATGGTTGGGATGTTGTTTGACGATGGATCATGTGATGATGAAAAGGAAATAGGTACAGGTGGTGGCGGTGCAGGTTCTCGTGGGCTCTTTTTGCTGCATATCCTTTTTCGATTGCATTTGCCGGTTGGGCATGATTTCTTATCGCAGCGAGTATGATCATCGTCATTATCGTTTGCTTGCTGTAATCGGATTCGTTTGAGTGACGTGTTTTCTTTTTTGAGTCGTTCAAGTTCTTCCATTAGAGATGCATTCTCTTTGACGAGCGAGCTTTCATCCTTAGCATTCAGCCTTCGTTGTTCTTCAAGCTGCTGTATACGTTCTTGCAATCCACCAACAAGTTGTTCACGTCGTTCTCGAAAGGCTCGTTGTGCTGCCCTATTCTGTGCCTTACGCTTTGTGCTTGTGTCGATCTTTTGAAGAAGCATAACGGTGAGGAACGTCAATGTCACCGAATTTATGCGTTAAAACGTTTGTGAAACATACCTTATTGTAGCTGGGTTCAATGTCATCGCCTATTGTTGCTCCTACGACCGGTCAGCGGAAAAATTCACCCCGTTCAACCCATTGATTAATAAGCGGCCATGAATTTGGCAACTTCCCCGCTTACCTTGGCTTGCTTTGTTGGATCTTGCACTTCTGTTAGGTAATACTCTTTTGCGTAATTGATCCTCGTTATTGTTTTCTTCTTCCTCTACACGTTTTTTGATATCATCGCAACAATATCGAAAACGTATCCGGGATCGTCGTTTTGAGGAAATGGTTCCAGTAGACATCAAGATGAGAAGGTGTGGGGGGGGGGGTTGGTAAGTGAAAGGATGCAAAGGCCGTTTCGTCGATAGTAAAAACACCGGGGTTTATAAGTGATTTATTGCTTACACATCAAGTGGCCATAGCACCCCCAGTGTATGGTTTCTTTCGGTTTTCACCCAGCGAATGTTCCTTTTTTTGCAAATATAGCATCTTGGTCCAACAACGATCGCTTTTGATATTGTTGCTCTCATTGAGGAGGTGTGCTCTTTTTCCCATTGTTGCTGGGGATCATTACCCCGCTCTATCAACCATGGTGTCTTTGTTCTCAGTACCTTCGGACACTTGACTCCGTGTTTTTTGTTGAATGACGCCATGAGGCTGAGCAATGGTGCTTGTCTCTGCCATGCTGACAAATTACCTTGGATGTGGCAAATATCGTGGAGCAAACAAGTCATGGGGATAAATATGTATTGTATTGGATAATAGTAATGATAATAATAATGCATGGTATCTACTATATATCAATGCATAAAGATTGCATGGGTATGATGATGAGTATTTACATAAAAAAGGGAGCAGTGTTGATCCTTAAAAGAATGATGCAAAGGATAGACCCAAAAAGCTGCTAGAAGAGGCTTCAGCATTCTAAAATGATCGACAGCGCTAGTAAGTAACGATTGCTTTTTAGCATGCAAACCAGTATTTACCTGTTCCAAGATGCATTGACGTGCATGTATGTTTGAAACATTGGAGACCGCCTTGTGCAAAAGATCTACCAGGGATGTACGTTGGACATCTACGGCATCATCTGTGATAAGGACCAAGTCGCCTGCAAGTTTGTGTGCTTGTGTTTGTTGTCGTTGAAGCTAAATCATGATTCAGGTGATGAGTTGATCTGCGTGATTTGTATGTGTGTATGTGTGTGTATCACTAGTACTCACCTTGCGGCATTCTTCGGTAGCAATGCCGACACGCTTTCGAGTATGCTTGTGCTCCTCAACGGCTTTATCCAATGTTGCCTGGATACCACGTCGTCGCTCGATTTCTCTTCCAAGACGATCCTTCACCACTTGAAGTTCGCCTTGTAATCTCACATGCTCAGCTTGTCGTGCCGATGCTGCTTTTTCAACACGAGTCTCCCAATGTTTGCGGATAGCTAACTGGTCCTTGGACATGGATGCTTCCAAATCATTCACTTTTTGTTGCCATTGTTGCTCACATGATGTGATAGCGCGTTCCAAATCTTCCTCATGCTCTCTTTCTCGCTCGGCCAAAGCAGCCTGGTGCTCGATACGTAGGACTTCAACCTCGTTCTCATGCTCATCCTTCATTTCTTGGATCATGTGCTGGTGTTCAGAAACAAGGTTTTGTACTCGTGCCTCATGTTGCATAGCCACTTGTTGAGATTCAAACAAGAAACGATCCTTCATGGCTGCCAAGTCACCACGATAGCTTTCCTTGATTTGACGTGTCTTTTGCTCGTACTTTTGTTCCATGGATTGTAATCGCTTCTCATACACTTGTTGAGCACCCTTCAAGTAGTACTCATTGGGTGATGATGATGGTGGTTGTGATGGTTGTGGTTGTTGATTGGTATCTTTTAGCTGCTTGAGTTGGTCACGCAATTGCTGCAGCTCACACTGTTGTGCATCAAGTTGTGCTTGCCATTCCCGTTTTTCCTGCTCATGCACAGTTTGCAAGCTGATAAGGCGTTCTTGCAGTAGCCGGATCGTTGATTCTTCTTCACTATCGCCTTGTGATGATGCGCTGTCAAGTGATGTGGGTGATGGCGGGTATGCAAGGTGTTGATGATGTGTTGGTGGTGGTGGTGAACATGCCTGGAAACGGATATTGCTCTCAACAAGTTGTGCGTATTCAGAGGTCTTGGCATTCAACCGTTGCTGGAATCCTGATATACGTCGTTCATGCTTCTTTTGTTCAGTCTGCAACAGCAACTCGTAATGGTCGCGTAGATCTTTGACGTGGTCCTCATGTTCCTTCTTCTCTTGTTCGAGCACCAGCTGCATGCAATGGATCTACAACCAAGGGCAATGAGCATCGGTCATGTGCTCCCATGTTTCGAAAGAGAACACGTTACCTGCTCCAGGAACTCCTGTTCCATGTCTCGGATTCTTTTCTCAGCCAAGCTATCCTTGAGTTTGACCTCTCGCAACAACTAAAGCAAACATGTAAGATTGAATGCCGTACTGTATCTGGGTTTGTACTTACGCTTAATCGATGCTTATCGTACATCTTCTTGTCACCTTCTGCCTTCTTTTCAAGCAATTCAACCCGCTCTTGATAATGTGCAAGTTGGCTCAATGTCTATATGCAACATGTCAATGATACCTTGTATGGCAGCAACATCCAATATCAGTATATACATTACATACCATGACCCGTTCCAATTCCCAATCTTGTATAGCGGTAGAAGGTCCCATTGTGTTGTTCCTTTGAATAGTATGCCGAGTAGAGACTTGAGTCGACATGATCAATAGAATTGGGAATAAAAGAAGAACAAAGAAATCGGTGATCAAACATCCCATGTGGCGATTGAGATGGTTATTTATATAGACAATGCACAACGCTATGCATGGATTGGGACAGATCAGGACCAAATGGCTAAAAAGGAAAACTAAGTTAGCCTCCGGAATAACTATGAAAGGAGGACATCAACTGCAAGGGCATGCAGTACAGGAGACATCACACATGCAACATCATCTCGCTTTCCGTTACCGATTCTCTCTTTTATCATTTCGTGGATGGATTGGATATAAAAGCAATAGAGTAGCATTCTTTACAGTTTAAGAGCAGCCAGCTAGCAGCGGTAAGACCACGTATACAAGTCGATCCTTTCGCCACATAAGCTTACGATAGCTGCTGCATTTGTTCATTGTTTCCACATAAAAGGGAAACAATAATAGTCTACGAAAGCGGTGGTCTTGTACAACCACCACCTTGGCACTCTATACTCCCCACGTTTTTGCCAAACCCCAGGATACTCCTTCTCTTTTATTACTGTTATGAGATTCAATGCGTGGCATGTTTCAAAAGATGCTACTTGCAGATGCTAAAGGACGATGGTCATGGTTGACGCAAGAAAACAAAGCAAGTGCTCAAAACATATACTGCACTCTGTCATCGTTTGTTTATACACACAAACAATGACATACTGCAGGTCCCTTAAGATGACCGTGTCCCGCTTCATAGCCCCCACCTCCTTCTTTCAAGATAACCCATGACATTATACATTTTACTTCCGTTGGTTTTGTTATAAGCTGTGTACTAGTCGTCCACACCAGAATCTTCGTTCACACATGTGTTGCCCCTGTATGGAATAGAATGAAACATCCATATGTAATGAAAAGATTAAGAGAACGTGCCAAGAGCAAGAGGTATTGAAACAAAAACAAGCGTGTCAGAACAAGGACGCACACATTGGGGAAGGTGAGACAAGGGCTTGGCTATGATTTGTGCGTGAAAGGAGCAGTGTCGTGGTCGTCTTTCCGGACAAGTCATCTGATTAACCCCATCGTCATACCAATCACCAGCTTGGCAGATGCATCTCAAGCTATGTGCAACAATCCCAGATGCAGCAACTCACCTTTACCTTTGCAAGATGAAAATGGCAACCTGCTGCTAGTTGTATGCGTATGAGAGTGAAATGGTGCAGCATACTATATCATGTATTGCAGTGCTGTGAATCACAACCTCTTTTTGGTGTATCATGGATGACCCAAAAAGTAGGTGGTGAGAAGCAACAAGGAACAAGATCATGCTTTTTGTGATGAGATAGCTCTTGCCATATATCTCTTGGATGGCGATGTTGATGATCAATGATAGGTGTTACAGCTTTCATCATCATCTTTGAATATGATTGAATGCACAAACTTCTTCACAGAGCAAGGTAGGATTGCAAGAAGGTTACTATTAATAAGTTTTGAACATAACCAAAGAAGCGTGATACATAGAGACCACATCGGTGGCATTACAAGTACTCTAGTTTTATTGATTGCTTCTTTGTCTGGATCTCAAAAGGCGATCTTTGTCGCACAACGATTGGTGATAAACCCGTGATATGATCTTGCATGAATCACCCTCCAAAGCAAGCATACTTGTTTTTCTTCCATCATATGCTCACTTTTTCATCCACATGGCCGTCATTTTCGTTCACACACACAAACACCAGTAAGAGATCTTAAACTAAATTGTATTTGATATAGACAAGCAAGGGTAACAGGGAAAAGGAAAAAGGGAGATGGGGGGGGGAAATCTGTCCAATTGTACACCAATGGCAACAAGGATGAGGGGAAAAAGAAAAACCAATAACACCAAAAAGAAAAAAAAGTATCGATGACGACAATAAAAGAGAGGGTTTCATGTAAGATTCGGCTTTTGTAAAGGTGGCGTATTGTTGTTGTTGTTGTTGTATCGTATTTACGAGAGGAGCGGAGGAGAAGGATGATGATGATGTTGATGATAAATGAGGAAAAATCGTTGTATCAAGCCTGTTTCGAATCTTCAATGTGGAGATTGCCGAATTGTTGTCGGATTTGTAATGATTCTGTACGTTCATGCCTTGAAGGATTCTTATCATGGTTGATCTTTTGGTCAGCCGGGTTTCCACCTCCATTATTTCCACCATTACCCATTCTGGCAGCCTCGATCATGTCTTCCAATTGCTTCACACGTTCCTTGTATTGAGTAAGTGTCTCCTGCAATTCCTTGATGTGGTCAACGGAAAGCTTCAGGATGGTGCCCTTGTTGATGGCTTTGGCTGTAGCGCCAAGTTGGCTGCTAGTGGATATCGACATGACATTGGAAGTAGTGGGTGCATTCTCCAACAAGTGTTCTGGTAGCAAAGTCGATAACTCTAATTGGGTTGGTTGGTTGGTTGGGGGGGAAGTAGTAGAAGAAGAATGAGTACATTATATACAACATACAAAGAAAGAGAGCAAGGGTCATCGGGCTAACCCAATGGCGTCATTCATAACAACATACCATGGATACGTTCATTGATGTTGTCCCGTCGACGTCTTTCAACGGCATTATGCGATTCACGTCGTCGTCGTCGCTTCTCAAACATTTCTTGCAAGCTAGAGAAAGATAGATCCAATTGTTGGTCACACAACATCTTTATATCCACACACGCACACACACGCACACACAACACCACAATGCTTCTTCCTTACTTTCGTTGTTGAATTTCATCATCTTCTGTTCCTGCAGGATAGCCATCCAAATGACCGGTAGATGTTGATGGCGACACCATGCCACCAAAGATAGGTGATTGACCAAACGACGATCCTGTAGAATCTAAGCTTGTACCAAACCAATTTTGGGCATTCGGGTCACCAAATGAGAGGGGTCGACCAGCAGCAACAGCTGCAGAAGGCGGGCTCATAGCAAGTGATGCTGCTCCAAAGCTGCTGTGTCGTTGATGTAGCTGATAGCTATTGCTGGCGTTGAATACACCCCGAGGATTTCGTACTGGCATAGCGTCAACCGTTGTATGAGGTGTACCCATTGATACAAGCCCTCCAGGAGCTGCAAACTGTTCTCCTGATTCGAGTAATTCTTGCTGTGTAGGTGAATACATGAGGTGTCAATGGAGATGGCAGAAAGGGAAAAAAGTGAAATGAAGAAGAGAGAAAGAGTGAGAGAGAAGTGAGAGAGTGAGAGAGGGAAAGAAAGAGGCGTGTGTGCGTTATACGTGTTGAGACACACAAAGATGAAAAGGCGCCTTTGAGAAAACGACTGCTGACCCGCGAAAAGTTGCACAACTTACGGGTCATGTGCCGAGATGCTTCTGCCCCATGCGCACTGCGCAACAACAATACTGAGCAACAGGGGGGAATATACACTTTACCCCTTATACACACACATACACCACCACCACCAAGCCCGCCTCCTTGTTCTCTACTTGGGAACTCTATAAACAAGTCGTTTAATTAACTTACCTACCTTGGCCCACAATCCCCTTTGTCCCTTATCCACTTTCGTAATAGCTCTTGGGTGCACGGTCTGCTGCATATCAATCGACAACTCAGCTTCAGGTACCCGCCAACCCTATACAATTCCCGCCCCTCTTATGATAAAGCTGCTGCATAATCAATGATAAATGAGCGATGTATTCAACATCCATATATTTACAAGTGATATCACTATCAATAAAAAGCTACATTATCTTCTCGTCTACATGCACAGAGCCATTTTCAGTTGAGCTGGGATCCGACTTGGGTGCTATCGAATCACCATCGTCGTCTCCAAGTACCACTTCTCGACCATCAATGACACGAACAGGTCCCGTAAACCAATGCCTGGCCGAAAAGTAAAAGAACAAACTTGAACATCCCATGATAAATGCAAAAGGAGCAATGGCATAATTCATATTGTCGGCTGTAACAGGTGCTTCGGTAGGCAAAATGAAGAGCACACAAGTAAACTACAACATTGTATCGATGGCGTTAATGTTCATTGTCGTATGATACACCTATTACCTTTACTTACTAAGAGCCAGCAGCAAGACAATACACCACAGATTGTCGAGAACCTTCCCAAAGACCAAGGGCCTAAAAATCATGGTAAGTCCTG
This sequence comes from Lichtheimia ornata, assembly GCF_029851405.1. NCBI lineage: Eukaryota > Fungi > Mucoromycota > Mucoromycetes > Mucorales > Lichtheimiaceae > Lichtheimia > Lichtheimia ornata. Next base: position 334,788 of record NW_026695345.1, read on the forward strand.
TAATCCATTAATACCACATCCACACTATACAATACCAGGTTTGAATGTCTTCCTTGATACCGTAATTCTCAATAGGATCGGGATGAAATACGATGATTGGGCACCAATAGTGTTGACAGAGACAATGGCTTCAAAAGCTGTGCTATTAATCATATACAATACTCCAACAATCACTGGCAAGTCTCCGATGAGTCCGCTTTGTACATAACACAGCACGTGATTAGGAAAATACAACGTACCTGCAACAGCAATGTTGAACCAAACGGCAAGTACGGGGTTATTGGTACGTTTCTCGAGGCTATGCAAGTGTTTTGACCATGGCATAGCGCGGTCTCTAGAAAAAGCGTACACCATCCTTGATGCTGCAAGCGTCAGAGCGCTACCACAAAAAAAGATTGATAGCATAATAAAAATGACAAACACAAGCGTAAGTGATGGCCCAACGGCGTCAAGGAAGACCTGCACCATGGCAGGCTTAATTGCCTCATCACTCAAGATTTGACGATCATAGTCCTTCACCATAAAGCTCACGGCAACCAAAAAGAGAAAACCTGTAATAGCATTGGCCAACACAGCTGTAAGAATACCAAATGGCGAGCCATGTTGCGAGTTTTTGGTTTCTAAAGATCATTCTATTAGACATGGATTGTATAGAAGTCATTTTAATTAGCATACCTTCTGCCATATGGGCAGCACCGTCATAGCTAGAGAGCGTATACTGTGATTGAAGAATAACGAGGAGGAAGGCATACCCATTGTTTCCGAAGCCGGAGCCATTGTAGAATTCACCAAACTTGGTACAATAGTGTGTGAGTAAAAGGACATGTCAAGTTATTTGTAGACCTACCACAAAGCTGCCAGTGTTCAAAGGTTTTGTGAGAGCTAAGCCAACGATAACAATGAGAAGGATGCCAATCATGTTGATGTAGACTGTGATACGATTACGATTAGCCATTTGCCAAGAAGCTGTATTAGAAGCATGTAAATGGATATACGTTACTTACAGGCTGCTTGGTTGATAAGGCCATTGAGTTTGACAGCAACGGAGTTGATGATTCCATATAGGAGGCAAATGCCCACGAAAATGGCATATTGCACGTAAACCGAGGTATCTGTTTCTGGTTGCCTAGCAACGAAAAGTAAGAGAATGTTTGGTTTAAAATTACAAGCGCTTGTCACCCTACCAAATACGAATGATTCCAGCAATGAATTGGCTACAACCCAGGGCAATGCTGCTGATGCCGACTATGGTAATACGTACATGGTCATAGTGAATAAGCGAGAACGGGTGGATACGGTGATGGGATCATAACTTAGCTATATCAACTTACATGAATACGATATCCAGTTGAACCAACCGGTCAACCAACATGCTAAAGGCATCCAACTTGAATCGGCAAGACGACTAACCCAAAAGTATAGGCCACCCGTTGTAGGAAAGGCACTGCAAATCTCTGCAAGCGACATGGCAACCAGGGTTGTAAAGAATGCAGTGATCGTCCAACCCCAAATGACGCTTAGCTATAGAGTAAAGTTTAGCGTATCTTTTCGTCTATGATGGAATAGGATGGCTGCTAATATACTTACACTTCCTGCGTCAACCATGGCATCTCCCCATAGCTATTAAAAAAAGGATCACGCTTATCATGAATATCATCTCTATGAAAAAACAACGCTTGTTTTCATTACCGGTGTGAGCCCGCTCAACACGGAGCAACAAGAGAAGGCAATGGCAAAGTTTGAAAATCCAGAGATAGAGCGGCTCAAATCCTATAATAGTGTCAATTGCTGTACGCAAACTCGATCAAGGGAATGGGATAACGGACCTGCTTGTAGCCAAGTTCACGAAGCAATTGCTCATCCCGATCAATCTCAGGCTCGCCAGCTTCGATTTGATTTTCAGTCGGTTCTTTTTTACTTCCCAATCCAAAGACCATTGCGATTGTGATTCGATAAAGGATAATATCAAAGTGAAAATGCGGCGGTTTTATATGTCAATCGAACAAGATACCCCACCTTGTGCGTCCATCGATAGAAAAGGCATATTCATGTCAATGATATCCATTCCCACAGACAATGCACATTCACGAAACATCATGTGTGATACGTACTTCAAAGATCTCACGGCTGTTTTCGGACATCTTTTACTATCATAGATAACGTCTCCTGGATACCCTGAATGTATTGATACGCGATAATGGATACAATAACATCGCCAAAAGATGAGCTGATCATGTTCCAAATCCCCGGATTAGAGCATTACATAAAGCGATTACATGTTAGCGGTCATCCAAAAGCAACAAGCACTAGTATGATGGGTCCTCACTCTTATGCTTCCTCTCTCACGATGAATGCCACATACGATACAAAGTTCTTGGTGCTGTAACGTGTATTTGTCATCGACGCCGTGTAATTGGCTTGTTGGTCTTTGAAATGTACGTATATGGACAAAGGCGACTGCTTTGTCTCACGATGCTTTTCATGTTATCTTATCCTTATGTGTCAAAATCCTGGTTTGACAGACGAAAGGTTTCCTGAGAATTAATAGATACAGGTACACTAATCACCAAAACCAATCATAGGGCTTCAACAATCTTCCCAAACAAAGGTAGACCCAGTGTCCTGGAAAATGGTAATAGCTCAATAGTGATGATGCGAAGAGTGCATTCCCAAATTCTGTATTGCTCATTACATTTGGTCCGGTGTCCCATCTTGTTGTGCTCACCTCCATGTGGTGCATGGTAGACGTTGCTGTTACTACTATCTACAGTGTCTCATGTCACAAGTTCCTTATCCCACACACCCTATACCTGATGACTTTCCACGCGAACCTTATGAAGTATATATACCAGATATTAGCGGTCGGCAATGTATCTCCGAACGATACAGGCCGAATTGCAGGTGGATATCACAAGCATTTTGTGGGGTTTGAGCATTGCCGCGCATATCAGGAAATTTGATCCGCTCACTGCTTTGTGCCACGTCTTGACCATATAAAGTAAAAGTACTCCATATGGTGCCAACATGCCCAATTCTTCCTTTCAAGCATTCCACTCAATCTATAAAAGCCTTTTGGTATACCTTGTATTCTTCCTGGTAGTCACGATTCATCATGCAGGTCTTTGTTTCCATGATAATTTGCCCTCATATAAACGTCAACATCGTGATTGATTGTGTGGATATGACCTGCTGCTTCAACATGCATCCACAAGCTTGTGCGCTGAATGTGGCATCATGTATGTACTTTTGCGTAAGGCACATCCATTGCTCATTGCTCATTGCTAAAGGTAGACCAGCATAGGCTTAACAACCAAAAGTACCGAGATACCCCTGATCAATTTCATTGTGATGTTTTATGCATGATGTACGAATCCTTTTGGTTAAATTGGCCAAGACTCATTGGCACCATTATACGAGCAATGGGCATAGCTAATAATTCAAGGCGAACAAGGGCCACTATTATTGCTATGTTAAGAGTGGTTGGTGCCTAAAATGGGTTTGAGCATGGTCACATGTCACAAAGCATCAGGTTATGGATATCCAAAGTTGCCAATGCAAACAATCAATTTCATTAAATGGTGGCCAACATGTTGCCGATTACAGGATCCCAAGGTTTAAGCGCATTTGTCTCTCGCAGTTTTTTGCTGAGTTCGCGATAGGAGCACGGGCCGTTCATGCGACGAATTACGCAAGAGGCGCAGTGATGTTGGGCTTAGACGATGTACAATGATGATGGCTAGAGAACTATTATGAGCATTAACAGTTCATAAGTTGTAATGAGTCAACGATGCCCTATTTAAGGTTATGGTGTCCCTATGGTGTCAGGTGTCCATCCATCGCATTGGCGAAGTGGTGTTTGGCTGGGACAGAATTGCGGGAACCAAACTCAGTCCTCCAGCCAGCAAATCTTTTCTGTTGCACTTTCTTTCTCTCCACAATTGATCTCGATCACCAAACGGCTCATTCTCAAAGCAAGTTACCCTTTTATTATTGCAACAACAGCACCCGTTATCAGTGCAGCATTTTCTCGATTCACGACTACAAGTCTTGATATCTCTTTACATAATGAGCAAGTTGCCGTCGACGGCATCGTCAGTGCCACCAACCACCACTTCACCATCAGCCAACATTAGCACCCCAGCACCAATGGCTTTGCCTAGCATGTTGCCGTCATCTAACACTGGCCTCAATGCTACTTCTGTGGATGGGACAAAGGCAGTGGTCAACCCCAACCAGCTCCAAAGAACCAAAATGCAGAATGTACCAGCTTTTTTGAACAAGTTATACAAGTATGTTATTGATGATGGCCATTGAGGTGGAATTGGATACTAATGTTGTGTATATGATGTAGTATGGTGGATGATCCAAGTTCGGATGATCTTATCCGCTGGGCGGATGATGGCATGTCATTTCTGGTTTTGCGACACGAAGACTTTGCAAAGCGCGTTCTACCCCGGTTCTTCAAGCACAGCAACTTTTCATCATTTGTTCGGCAACTCAACATGTACGGCTTCCATAAGGTGCCTCATCTTCAACAAGGCGTATTGCATGCTGATAGTGATGCGGAGCGATGGGAGTTTAGCAATCCACATTTTCAACGCAATCAGCCTGATCTGCTACTGTTGGTGACTCGTAAAAAGGGCAGGGATACAGAGGAAAAGGAAACAGGCAATATTGACATGCACAACATCTTGGATGAGATTGCTGCCATCAAGAAGCACCAAATGAGTATCAGTGCGGATTTGAAGGGGATTCAAAGGGACAATCAGGTGCTATGGCAAGAGACATTGGCAGCACGAGAACGTCATCATCGCCATCAAGAAACCATTGACAAGATCCTTCGATTCCTTGCATCTGTATTCTCAAGTGACAAGAAACGAGTGGTGATTCCAAGGAAGCGACGCATGCTTATTGGTGATGCCAACACAGAGTATAAGGATGAGGATTTTTTGGAAGAAGAGGAAGAGGATGATCGACCTGCAAAAGTGGCACGCCATTTCAATATCGATGAATACATCAATGGTAACCAAGGGAACTTGTCGACATCCAACACAACCTTGCCATACACCGGGAACGCTGATGACGCACTCGCCAATGCTGCATCATCCGATGCTCCGGCCACCGAGTTAGCTGCTGCCATTGCTCTCAATGATGAAACCAAGCAACAACAACAACAATTGCAACAGCAACAGCAGCAACAGCAACAGCAGATGCAAATGAGCGTGAGTCATTTACCACCATCTACAGAAGGTAAGATTTGGTTTGGTTGGGATAGGGTGCATGATTGGGTATTGATTTGTCTTCCTGTTCAGGATCTGCACAACCACAACATCATCAGCAGCAACCTGATTTATCATCAACAATGAATATTCAACAGCTTCAAGGTCTCATTGCACTTGTACAAGCCAATCCTGCACTACTAAGTCAATTGGGTGGCGACGCATTATTCAATCCTCATATTCCTCCTCAAGTGGATTACAATGGAGCATCATTCAATCATGATAGTAACAGCAGCAACAGCAGCAAACCAAGCACACAGCCATTATCAACCCCATCCGCAACAACTGCACAATCGCCATATCCAGTGTCTACTGTGACCCCTTTGACATCATCCTCCCCTTCTCTTCCGCAAGTCACCAACAACATTACCACCGTCGCCAAATCAGCAGATGCTATCAATCAAGATATTGATGCACTTGGAGCAAGCCTTGGTCTTTTAGCAAGTCAACTCGGCTTTGATCCATCCAAGGCCGATTTTGGTTCCATCAACATGGATGATTTCCTCAACACAGGCAAGTACAATCCTTCATCCCCTTTATTTCAATCCCTCAATTGCTAATACATCTTCAATAGCTGGTACTACTGAGGCAGCATACACAGTCGATTCGCCATCAGCAGCCAATACACCAGTGGATCAGAGCACCCCAAGTTCTACTCCTGCCAAGAATGATACAACAACGACTGAAAAAGAGTAAAGTTATCTCATTATGATTGATGCACACACAAACACACAAGCACACACACACGCACTCGCACAACCACACACACACACACACACACATAACCCATTTCTTTCCCCTCTTGTACACAAATTTCCTTTCACGTCATTACATACCATAGCATAGCTGTACACTTTGTTTTTTAACCTTCCTCCTTTCATTAATGCATTGTTTTCCTTTCCACCATGGGATGAAGATTGATGTGGGTCCATTGTTTTGTTTTATTGTTGACTTTTTTTGCTAACATTCATTGATCAAAGAATACTATTTTGGGGGTTGAACAAAGAGAAAGAATATCTTTTGGATAATGGGGAAGACCGTATTTTGGATGGTTAGAAAATACCAAAGAAGCGACGCTTGTTATCGTGGACCTTGGCCTTAGCCTCCGAAGCACTAGCAGCAGATGCCTTTGCATGCTTGCCTTCAGCCTTAGCTTGAGCAGCGGAAGCACTTGATGCCTCAGCTTCAGCTTCATGATCATCATCATCGTCACCACGCTTGTTGTGAGCCTTGGCCTTAGCCTCCGAAGCACTAGCAGCAGATGCCTTAGCATGTTTGCCCTTAGCCTTAGCTTGAGCAGCAGAAGCACTTGATGCTTCAGCTTCAGCTTCATGGTCATCATCGTCGTC
>NW_026695345.1:341515-384819 GCF_029851405.1 Lichtheimia ornata
TTGGCCTTAGCAGCGGAAGCACTTGATGCTTCAGCTTCAGCTTCATGATCATCGTCATCATCACCACGCTTGTTGTGAGCCTTGGCCTTAGCATTGGAAGAAGTAGCAGCAGATGCCTTAGCATGTTTGCCCTCAGCCTTGGCCTTAGCAGCAGAAGCACTTGATGCCTTAGCTTCAGCTTCACGATCATCATCATCATCACCACGCTTGTTGTGAGCCTTGGCCTTAGCAGAAGAAGAAGTAGCAGCCGAAGCCTTTGCATGCTTGCCTTCAGCCTTAGCCTTAGCAGCGGAAGCACTTGAAGCCTTGGCAACAGCCTCATGGTCATCATCATCATCGCCACGCTTGTTGTGAGCCTTGGCCTTAGCAGAAGAAGAAGTAGCAGCAGATGCCTTAGCATGTTTGCCCTCAGCCTTGGCCTTAGCAGCGGAAGCACTTGATGCCTTAGCTTCAGCTTCACGATCATCATCATCATCGTCGCCACGCTTGTTGTGAGCCTTGGCCTTAGCAGAAGAAGAAGTAGCAGCAGATGCCTTAGCATGTTTGCCTTCAGCCTTGGCCTTAGCAGCAGAAGCACTTGAAGCCTTGGCAACAGCCTCATGGTCATCATCATCATCACCACGCTTGTCATGGACCTTGGCCTTAGCCTCCGAAGCACTAGCAGCAGATGCCTTTGCATGTTTGCCCTCAGCCTTAGCCTTAGCAGATGAAGCACTTGAAGCCTCAGCTACACCTTCAAGACCACGTTTTTCATCCTTGCTACGAGCCGAAGCTTCAGCATGACCTTCAGATTGCGCTTCAGCATGTGCATTCTTGCCCTCAGCATGTGCTGATGCCTTGCTCTCGGTTTCCACCTCAACCTTGCCATCCTTGTTTGCATGTGCAGTTGACTTGCTTTCAGCATGAGCATCAGCCTTTTCACCTTCAGCATGAGCAGATGCCTTGCTTTCAGCCTTGACCTTCACCTTATCTTCATGCTTGTCATCATCATCATCACGCTTGTCATCATCATCTTTGTCGTCATGATCCTTGTCATCGCCACGCTTGTCATCATCATCATCCTCGCAATCATCCTTGTCATCACGATCCTTGTCATCATGATCCTTGTCATCACGATCCTTGTCATCATCATCCTTGTCGTCATCATCCTTGTCATCACGATCCTTCTTGTGGGCTTCAGCTTCAGCCTTGCTTGAAGATTCGGCACTCGCCTTAGCACCCTTTCCTTCAGCATGTGCAGTGCTGTGACTGGATGTGGATACAGATGCTTCACCTTCCTTATGCTTGATGGCAGCGAAAAAGCCATTGTCATCGTCGCCTTCCTTGATCTTGACCTCGCCTTCATCGCCTTTGAGTTCGAATCGATTATCATCTTCGTCATTGTCGTCACCCTTGAACCAACGTTTGGTGTTGTCGGTCACCTGAACATTGAAGCAGTTGGCACCTGAGTATGTAACAACGCCATTGGACATGATCAATTTGCAGCCATTGGATGATCTTTCCACAGGGGCGGCATTCAATAGACCAGTGAAAGCAAGTGCACAAGAGATCGAGATGGGGTTAAGACGCATTGTGTATGAGAAAAAGCTCCTTGAGGTGCTGGGTAATGATTTGGTTTCGCTGCCAAAGAACCTGGTCCTTTTATACACAATCATTGTTGTTGTTCATTTTGTCGTCAAGAAGCCTGGACCTCGTGCTACCCATGTTCTTTATGATTTCTTGTCAGCCACAGGATTTAGCGACTCATCGTGGTGATGGTGATGGTGGTGGATGTACCAGCACCAAGAATCTGATGATAAAGATATACACGTCAGCCCCAATTGAAATTCATGGTTCCTGCATGCACATACAAACACACCTCGGGATGACATGGTTCGGCTTAAAGGCTACACGTACATCTTGAATGATGGATAACGGTACAGCTATGACAGGGTTTGCACATTCAATCATGTATATTTTCACGTGCAGGAAAAAGAGCTGACATTGGCATGGCAACATGTCAAAACATTCGTCCCTGAATATAGTAAAGAGCATGCTTTTCGGGAATTACTAATATTGGTAAGTTTAATTAATGCAGGGGCTCGTCTTACCAACTGTTGGGAATCATTGATGGTGTCCGCCAAGTTGTTTTGGCTTTTCTTTATGCAACGCTATTTCACCTTGCTCCTTTGCTCTCCTCTTTTGGGATAAAAAAAGGCGTCGGACAACCTAAACTTCTTACCAACAAGTTGATTCCAGCAACTTTATAACATTAGTTGTTCAAGGTTTCTAGTTTACATTGTGTGACATACATGAATGATCGATCATCGCTAAGATAAACATAGCTTTGTATATACAGCTGCCATAGTTCCCTTATACGTGTATGAATGCAATAAAGCTATGCCAATCCGTATCATTTTTTCAAACAGCTGTAGCGGCTCTGCTGGCTATATGCCGTAAGCTAGTGGGCAGGATCGGTCATGCTGACAGCAATGTTGACGACAGCGACCCAATAACGACAACATTTTGGTCCATTTGTAAAAGCATAGCCTCACCATTTTTAATGCAAGCGTAACCGAGAATGCATTTGTGCATGCTGGAATCATAAAATGAGCAGCTGCTATGTAGAGCATCGTTTTCCCATGAATCCAAGATAACAAGAGAATGGCTTGATTAAAGGATCTAGGCTAGTTACACCGACTCCTTGATCTCCATACGCTCAAAGTGTGCCCTATTACACAACGTTTTTTAATTTCCTAAATGAATGAGGCAATGCATAGAGCTCGTGGGGAGAAAGCTGATGCTTCCATTGTTGGGTAAACCGTAAACGTAATGAAACAGGGTATGCTGATCATTAACCACGGTGGCTCATACCATGAGGAAATCGATGTCGTATCAGCTGATGATACTTTCAAGTGTTGTTTCAATGGGAGTTTGGTTTGAATGCTTGCGTAGGCATAAGGAATAACACGTGACTACCACGCTTGTGCAAGTGCATACGTATCATTGAGGATCAAGCATTCAATCATATCGATGGATGAGTGGTTAGTGTATTACATTGATGCAAGTAATGATCCACTTCCAGTATTCAATATCACTTTGACCACAAGCTTGGCATGTGAGCCGCACAATGGTTGACATGGAAGAGGTATTTCATTAATGAAACCTATTGACGATCATTCACCGCCATCATGTTGCACGAATTCCATGTTGCATGAATATGATTGTTGGAAGCCAAAAGCCTCAACTCAGAAACCAAAATTGTAACAGTTGTAACAGCAGCTGGCAACAACTGTATTATGCCTGATCCACCGGGCTACAACGTGCAAACAAGTTTCAGGGATAGGGATGTTATATGAGTTTTGGTGCTACCTCACCCATCATCACGCTATGTAGGATGCAGTGGTGATGTGCTCTATAGTGTGTATGGACCTTCTACAATTCGATAATGAAACAACCTCCCATATTTGCACCCTATCCCAAATATTTATGTGGTGTGTTTGAGAAAGAAAAACAAACAGCAACTTTCTTGTGGCATGAGGATGATGGGCGATCAGAGCATTGGGCGATCAACAATAACAAAAAGTGAGGTCCAGACCGGGTATTACTCAACTACCCGGGGGTGGATCACTTGGTGTACCTGAAATTGCAAACTTCTTGGCCTTGTTACACATGCAGGGGATAATAAAGCCGATGTGAAAGGTCAACAAGTGTAATAGCCATTGCACTGGTGGGGATATTCTGCATTCCTTGGATACATTGCATAGCGCTTAAATAGGCATATATCAAGTTACGCAACTAATGCGTATGGCATCTTTTCCATCTACGGTGCATGCATATGCAGCAACACGTAGTATCACAACAGCACCAAAAAATGCAAGTACGATAAGGCTGATGAGCATAGTTGTATTAATGACGTGCATAAGGATAAGAGCGAGAGAGCGAGAGAGCGAGAGGGATATCATTTTAGATAAGCTATTTGTGTGTAGTGCAATGCGTGTTAAAAGGTGAATGGGGGAATCGAATACACATAAAATGCAAGCTGAAGCATGGAAACAAGATGATGCGGGTGCTCCCCTTGTTTTTTCTTGCTCCAGATCAGGGTCGGGCCCAATCATTCGAGTGCTACTTTTCATGGTTGCACACACACGTCTGTTGCTGTTCTTGTGTAATGTCCTTGGTTCTCTCTATCTCTCTATCTCCTCCTCCTCTTACTTTGGTACACCACACACTCACACCCACACACACACACACGCATTTGGCTTTCCGTCTGTGCATAAGTGCACTATTTAATCCCTCACGGACATGTTCCGGCATTCCCGATTCCTTTTTTTCCCTTTCCTTCCTTTTTGTTCTTTTCAACATGACCAATAGCAATACTCGTCGACGTAAATGCATCCCACTTGTACCCATATCCCCACTTGTCAAGGCATCCATTCAAGCCAAGCAAGCCTATTCAGAAGCCACTGAAAAGCTATCACAGGCAAAGCAACAAAAACAACATGTGGATAGTTTACGACGACTTGCAGAAGATACAAAGTTGGAACGTCGACGTATGGAAACCTTGGAACACGACATGGAGAGTGTGGCATTTGCAACGGCGTTGAATTGGGATCCCAATGTGCTCGCTAAGCAGGTGGCTGCAGTGAATTGCCAACTATTCCAACGAGCAATACTTGATAAACGGTGGCTTTGTCATTTGGATAAAAGCAGGACACGTCTTGATGGATTGGATGACTTTGGCCGATATCTCACTCATAACCTTGCACACCAACTTATCGTTGGGTCGGAGCTGACGCCGGCGTCTTCCGTTGTGCCACCTTTTGTCAACCAACACCATCAGCTTATCACTCATTGGGTTCAAGTGGCTTACTTGCTGGTTCATGCCTATCGCGACTTTTCAGGTTTTGCTGCTATCATGAAGGCATTGGCATTTCCAGAAGTACGTCGACTACGCAAGTTATGGCGAGGTTGCCCTGCAAGAACAAGAGACATGTACAACGACTTGCTTCATCTCGTTTCACCTAGCAACGGTTACCAAGCTTATCACACATGGCTCAAAAACACCCTTGATCTCTTTCAACAATCCTCATCAGCTACTTTGGTGATTCCTTGGCTTTTGCCCCATTTTGCATCCATCCGATCCATCATCAAAGAGTATGCAGCAGTAACATCGGCAGTATTATCGGCTCCTGGTGCACGTAAACTTGCCAAAGTGGTGGATTGTTTGAATACATGCCAACAAGGTGGTTTGGTGATGGGAACAACGACAACAGAAACCGGTAGGCATGTGTCACTTAAACCAGTGCATGTTGAAGGGCTCCGATCCACCATTGTCCCACCTACCGATCTCAATCGCCTTGTGCCCGGTGACCTGGTCGTGTATCACTGGCTCGTTTCTCGTGCGTATCTTGATAAACAGCAACTTGTGCAAGAGTCTCTTGAAGTCAAGCCATTAGCAAAGGATGAACTACCATTGGCCTATGATGAAGAAGAGGAGGAGGATGAAGATTTCATGTTTGAACAAGAATTCCATATCGAGATTGAATCAACAACAACACCACAACCACCAAGTGCCAGCAACTCGGATGAAGATACAAAAGACATCACTCCAGAGAAGCAACAACAACTCAAAGCAAATGATCCACCTGAGACAAAAGCAACATCCACTACTACCGCCACCACTACTACCAACGATTCATCATCCTCGACACAATCAGCCACATCCACTGCTATCAAAAAATCACGTCTTTCTCCTACTGCTCCAGAGTTTGTACCATCCAACAAGACACTCGTATCATCCTCCACTGCAGCTATTGCAACGCCAACTACTTCATCCGAAGAAGATCCCGAAGAACAATGGCATGGATACATGTATTATGAGCGTAAAGGAGAAACCAAGACAACGATATCGGATGATGATGAAGATGAAATTTGGAATGGATACCCCAGCCCATCGACGCAATCAGAAGAGAGCTCTGAGGAAGAAGAGGAATGGAAGGGATATACGGCCTACAAGATGGAGCAGGATTGGAAGCAAGAAATTAATCACAAGGTACATAATTGCGATTGGCAGGGTTATACGCTTGAAACACTGAATGAGGATGAATTGGATTCAAGCACCATGATGGATGGCAAGTTTGAGTCTTCAAGATTAGCAAGAACAGCTCATGCAAGGGACTGACTACAAAAAAAAAAGTATCCTGTAACACCGTAACGTACCATTCCCATGCTTCTCTCTCTATACCCCATAATTCCATATATACACACAAGAGCGAGTTTTACGTGTAAGCTGACGTATATTTGTGCATCCAAATAAAAGAGAAAATCAAAACCATAAAGAACATGAGCTACAATTACAACCAGAGATACATACAAAGGATATAATGAAAGTGAAATTGTGTGTATGTGTGGTATACAAAATTAGTTGGGTGGGATGGGGTGGGGGTAAAAAAAAAAACTCATCACAAAGGCACTTGTACATGATAGGCAAGAACACCAGTGACCCAGCCCTTGGCATACTTGAACACTTTGTTGGAGCCATCCATTTTAGAAAACCGCAATCCTACCACCGTGCCATCCTCTGATGATGCAAATGCCTCGATAGCAAATATGGCCGTAGTATGCTGTTCATTGTCTTGATCAGGTTCTGAAAATGACGCATGTTGTAGCGGAGGTGGTGGAGGAGGAGTATTGGATGAGGATTGTGGCATCGTATGTTGTTGCTGTGGGTAACGGAATTGCGTACTATTGGCCATCGAGGATTGAAAGTGAAAGGATTGTGACCATGGCATCATGACGGTTTCATCGGGATTATGGGTAAAGGGTGATGATAGGCGTTTGATAGCTCTGCTCCATCGACTACTCGTCCGTGTACTTGCATTACTCAATAAGCTGCTTTTGCCACCCGTAGTACCATCCATCGTTGCAAATGATCCACTACGCTGAGCATCGTGTTGCTGATTCAACATGGGTGTTGAGTTGCTTGCTTTAATTTGGTGACGCTGTTGTTGCTGTTGTTGGTCTCCTCCATAGAAAGCATTCGAAGCACTTTGTGGCGTGGTGATACGTTGCATGTTCATTACGCACACCAATCGTAGCGGAGTGTCGTGTCGATACACAATCCCAAGCAATCCACATGCCGACCTCACAAGCTGTACAAGTGTTTCTTCACGCGATAGAGGCACCACGCCTGCGTGGTCGTGTGGCTGTTGTTGTTGTTGTTTGTAAATGTCTGGTTGTAAGGTGTAATAGGTGATTTGATCTTTGGCAACACGCTGATACAATTGTGAAAGGCTGAGTGTGGAGGCGGTCTTTTTCAATCGTTTTGTCGGCTCGGTTCCGGATGTGCCATTAGTAGTCGTCGACACTTTAAGTTTGCGTAATAGTCGATGAATAGGTGATTGCATATCATGACCTGCTGATAATGGATGTAATTGTGCTTGTTGTAATTCACCACGCACTTGCTTGATCAGCTGCTTTTGTAACATCTCTTGTGATTGCACAATATGGTCGCGTTTTGAGTACGGCGTGTATTGCACAGATCGGCTGGTGAAATAAATTGATGGGCTGATAGGGTGATACAGGATCGTCTTTCTGACATGGCGTCCACGGCTTTTTTCCTCTTCGAGATCTCTCAGGTACCGTTGCCGTATACGTTCTCGTTCCAATTTTGCCGTTGTATCCTTATCATCACTACTCATGTGATCTTCATGCTCAAAGAGATCTTCAAGTCGGCCATAATCATTCAACCAAGGGTCATCTTTGAGAGCTTGTCGTACTCCCATACGCTTCCGGCGATCCACGGTGAGACACTTGCGAATGGTTGCCTGGAGGCCAGAACTGAGATTCTCTGGCATAGGATAATTCCCGCTTACCACATACTTTTTGAGTTGTTCTTGATCTAAAAAAGTTCCCAGGTTAATGTGCATCAGACAAAATGGGTACCCTTTTTAACATACCACGAGCATGACCAAACGGCTCAAATCCAGCAGTCATTCGAAAAAGCGATACACCCAAGCACCAACAATCCACCTCAGGACCAGTATATCGTTGACCCGTAAAGATTTCTGGACTGTAATAAAGCATGGACCCTGCATAGACGTACATATTAGTGTTTCTCCTCGTTTTCATTTCCGACCAAAGAATGTGACAACAAATAAAACCTTACCACAAAGGGTCTTTAATCGTTGATGCGGCCCGTACCGATTGCCTAATCCAAAATCGGCCAAACGGATCTCACCACCCGGCATCAATAATACATTGGGTGTCTAATGCAGCATACAAAGAATCATACACGTGTCGTTAGTAAACATGCTTTTTGTCTCCCTTTCTCTCCCCTCTCCTTTGAAATGCAAGTACGCACGCGCCGCAATATATCCCAACAATAGAAAAAGAGCGATAGCATACCTTGATATCACGATGCACCACCCAATGCCGATGACAATAATCCACAGCAGCCACCAATTGGCGAAAGACATGCCTTGCTTCTTCTTCTGATAAATGGCCATTGGATTGTTTGAGATGCTCGTCGAGATTGACACCAGGAACGTATTCCATGACAATGTAAAGGGAGTCCGCCGTCTCATATGTTTCATACAGGTGAATGATGTTCTTGTGATCCAAGATTTCCATGAGTGCCACCTCTCTCACCAATCGAGACATGACTCTATATTCGTGGGCTCGCTTGTCAATAATCTAATTGTTTCATCACATCGGTTATCAGTATCATCATGATCATCTATAAGAGAAGGGATGCAACTTACCTTGATAGCGACTTGATCACCCGACTTGAAATGTCGAGCCAACCATACTTTACTAAACTTGCCATGTCCAATCTGCTCAACGAAATGATAGTCGCCAATACCATGAACAAGCGTATCTGAAGAGGGAGGATATTCTTTTTTTGGCTGCTTGTGTCCATGATGTCTCCTAGAAGGTGACTTTAAAGGAGGTGTTGGTGCCGCTGTTGTGTCCACTGCTGCTGGTGGCGACGCAGGGGTATCTTCACTGTGGCGATGAGAACTGGCACGCTTCGATGAAACAGGAGCGTATCGTGGACTGGGCAATTCCTCAGTGATGGGTGGCGATGGTGGAGCGATCCCATGTTGCTTTCCATGTAAAAAGGTGGAAGGTCGTCGCCGTAACTTGTATCGAAGCTGATCGGCGACAGCCCGTAATGGCATCACGATCAAAGGAATGAGAGAGAAAGAGGAAGAGGAAGAGAGTAAAAGAAGGGGGTTGGTGGTGTATGAAAGAGAGAGAAAGAGAGAGAGGGTATGTGTATGTATGTATGTATGTATAATGGAATAAAGAGAGTAGAAAGAAAAAAGAAGAAAGAAGATGAATTGGAAAGAGAGAAAGAGGCACACAGACCTATTACATAGGCACACAACATACACCCACAAACCCACACATCTTCATCTTCATCACAAGCGTACGAGCTTTTAATTACACAAACGCGTGCTTCATCCAACTCCACCCACGAGCATCGGAAACTAGGGACTAACATGCCGACGCACACTCACATAACCCAACTAAAATGGTAAATACGTTTGACACCAAAATGCATCCATCGGATGATAAAGTTATTGGTTGTGTATAATCAATGTTGATCCTGTAACTACCTTCCACCAATATGCCGATCGTATCTTAAAATCAATTCCGAGCCCAATTCTCTTACGTCGTTGTTATGTATTCAGGGTAGCTTCTACCACTACTACTACTCGTTGCTATCCCTAATCACGCATAATAATCTATGCACAGGTGAGTAGGTGGTGGCTGATTAACATTCCTCACATCATCATCACATCCCTTCTTCCTCCTTCTCCTTTTACTGCTGCTATTACATATGTACTATTTCCCCGCTTATGAATGACGTGTATGGTGGTACCTGTATTTGTGGTGGTGGTGATGGTTGTATTTGGTGGTATAAGAATCCAAACATTTACAGAGTATCTACGCCCCTTTTGCACAACAACAAACATTGAAACCCGGGGATCTGCAACAAAAATGTAATGTATCGCCATCACGTTGTCGATCTCATCATCATCATCCGCATCCTTTTTGAGTCTAGATTAATCGTCGATACAATGAAATTAGAGGTGGTGATCATCTCTACGTATGTACGTAGTTATTGCATTCAGGCACCACATGCCATTATTGGTTGTCCACAACACTAAAGGATACAATACAATTGATCTACTACCATTAATACATATGCCTAGGGACGATCCATCCAATATGGAGATATGCATTAGGTGCATCAATAATAATGGGGCTTTTTGTATATGTATGCGAGTTTTGGATGCAAGAGCAGCTGATCAGGATTTTTAATCTTAATACACATGATGGCTAAGAAAAGAAGAGTAGTGACAAGCAACAGGAGATATACGAATGTGAGATATTGTGCATGAGAAAGAATGAATGGTGATTATTGCTGCTGGTGGTGGTGCTGCTGCAGGATGTGAATGAATGTTGGGTGTGGTGAGAGAAATAAAAATGTGTACACAGATTAAACAAGTATATCAAATGGCAGCTTGTGCAATTGATTGTGGAGGTAGAGGTGCCATGGTCGTCAACGACAATGGGAGAAAAGAAGGTGAAGAAAGAAAAAATGGGAGTGAATGTGATGAACGCGCGAGATTGTGTTGTTGTTGTTGTTGTTGTTTTTGCAGGAGAAGTTGTACTACATAGGAGAGAGAGAAAGAGAGACAATGATGGTTTTAGATTGGGTCATCATCATCATCCGCAAACAGGCCGTTCCGTGCAAGGGCATTCTCCACGGTAGCCTTCTTGGATTTGTCATTCTTGTGTTTTTTGTCCAACTTTTTGGATGACAATGCTCCCAATCCTTTGAGGTAATCCACCAAGCGTTTGTGACCTCCTGTTTTGGCTATATCCAATGGACTCGGCACACGTTTGGTTACATAGGCATTGTAATCACAATTAAACCGCTCAATGAGGAGAGCCACCACTTCCAAACGACCTGCTCGTGCAGCCCAATGAATCGGCTGTTCTCCACGGTTGGTGCCTTGTGTTGGTGGAATACGACATGATCGAACCAAAAAGCCAACAAGATCAGTATGGCCCGATAAACAAGCATAATGTAAAGCAGTGGCTCCTACACACAATGTTGACGTCAATAAGGAGGTGTAAGAGAAAAAAGGGGTAAGAGACAAAAAAAACCCATACCTTGAGCATCCACTTCATGGTTCAATGCACCTTGTGTATATCCGACAATGAATTCAACCACAGCAGCATGACAATGCTCGGCAGCTGTATGCAAAGCCGTCTTCTTTTTGGGTCCTTCACCTCTTGCATTGATCAAATCACCACCAGCTTGAACCACTTTTTGCAAACCGGCAAGCCAACCGACACGAGCAGCAAGATAACATGGTGTGACCTATCAAACAAGAGATCAATAAATAAAACAAACGACTCCTTGCATGAGTAATAGTTACCTTGTTCTCATCCGCTTCACTCAATGTTAATGCATTGGGGTTGGCTCCTTGCTGTAGGAGAAGATCAAGTGCTCCAGGGGCCTTGGTGACAATAAGAGCATGGATCATACCATATCCATACTTGACATCGTGGCAGGTAGGAGACTGTTTAGCTGTGTTGGGTGATCCACCACGACGTAAAAAGTTGCTATACATTTGTGAAAACAAGCAACATTTGTCAATCAACAGGAAAAAGTAACCAAGCAACACGATGATGACAACTAACCTAATGATCTTTTCAACAGTAGCATCGCTTCCTTGGCTTTTGGAAATGGTATCCCAAAGGCCATCGGATCCACCAAACATGAGGGGGTCAACACGTCGTTGTTGAATCATGCATGAACCAGTATAGCCATTCGTGGAAATGGTCGATCGTACAGGAGTCATTGGTACTGAATAAACTGAAGTGGCGGCAGAGGAAACAGGGCCACCACCACCACCACCACCACCACCCGTTGTAGTAGTTGTAGTTGTAGCAGTAGTGGTGGTGGAAGGAGAAGAGTAGGATGAATGGACCGAGGGGTTTTGACGTAAGTTTTGCCATGATCGCTTTTGTTGACCATTGGGGTGTTGTGGCAAAGAAGGATGAGGAGCTGCTTCAGTGGATGATTGTGGAGTGGGATATGATACATCACTACCAACGCTATAGATGCTGTTGGTACCTGCATGTCGCACAGGGTAATTGGGTGGTTGTCGTACATTATCAGCCAACGATGAGGTGGCTGTCGACGAAGACATTACAGAAGACATGGACGGCAATGGAGGTGCATTCCAAAAGGATTGTTGATAGTGATGCGCATTGGATGACGATGTTGAGGACGATCGTGAAGGCATGCTACTACTGCTATGTGGCAATGGTCGAAGCGAATCATATTCTTCTCTTTCTGATACAACTGAAGGCTGTGGACTCGTTGGTGTCAATGGATAATTGATAGCTGAAGTAGATGTGGACGCTGGTGTTGGTGGTAAAGGTTGTTGCTGCGGAGGTGGAGGAGGAGGAAGAGGTGGTGCTGCATGTGGTGGTGGAAGTGGTGCACTTGATGAAATAGCTGAAATTTCACTACGTGTTTCTGATGCACTTGAATGACTTCTCGTCCTTGATGCTGTTGAGTTGCTTGTGTTGCTACTTGAATGAGCAATGCTGGGTGATTGCTGCTGTTTACTAAGGTAGTCGGCTTTCTTTTTAAAGAATTGCATCTCACGCACTGCTTTCTCATATCGCCGTTGATGCTCGCTGTTAAGCCCTCGCAGCTGCTCATTATCTTGCTCAAGCATGTGTGTTCGTTGTTGTAGCATTGTCACGATACGTTCATGGTCCGTCAATAATCGATTGAGCTCAATTTTTAGGACCTGCCGCAAATTGTCATGCTCAACTTGTTGTATTAAGTCGACAAGACATTCACGAGCGCTTGGTGGTAGCACATTTTTATCTTGATCACAGAGCGTAGTGGTAGATGGCCGAAGGTATTCATCCATGCTATGAAACGATGGTGTCGGGGACAATGTGGTTGATGGTGGCATATGTTTTTGTGTGTTATCGTTGGTACTGTGCCAACAATAAGCAATAAAAAAGAGTACAAAGAGTGGGTGGGGTTGAGAGAGAAAAAAGAGGAAAGAAGAAGGGGTTGCACACCGCACTTTTTATCTTTGAGGATTGCGTGAAACGATTTGATCCCACTACTATTTCCAGTCGAATGAGAGAGGAGCTTACCTTTCCTCCTTTTATTCCCGCCAAATCACTTATTTCTACCAACAAGGTGGATTCCAAGGAACGCAATTTTTTTCCTTTCAGTACCACAAAGCACAACATACGCGGGCTGTCTATTTAGTCGCTTGGACCAATTTGCTGTATAACAACTTGTTGTGTCAATGTCAATTTACCCATCATTTTCTTTGTTGATCATCATGTCAAAACTGCCATCATCAATCAATCATCCCTCTTTTTGCCCCCTCCTTTTACTATTATACAAAAAAGAACAACAATGGCCTCCCTTAACACACAGCAGCCTCTGTAATAATATGTATGTGTGAGTATGTATGTGTGCATGTTTTGATCTATACTGCCGTTCCTCTATTTCCTTTCCCCTTTTTCACTTCTCTTGGCTCCCCGTCAACCACCCATCATCATCAACCACCCCCTTTTGTTCTTCTTGTACGTAAATGTGAATCCATCCGTTGGCAATACTGCTTTGCAGAATCTCCTTAGATAACAAGCATCAGCGTAGATTGTCCTTATTATAAGCTTGTTATTCTAGGTCGCCGCTCATTGACGGGATCACATGGAGAACTTGCCCTTTTATTCTCCATTTGGGCATCAGTGGTGGTTTGCATATCACATTTGTGGCCATGGTGTCGTGTTATCTCTTGTCGCCGCCTAAAGTAGGGTTGCACAATTCAATTTAACATATTCACACACACATACGCACACACAAGATCCTATTGCTGGCAAAACGGCTTTGTATGCAAACCCCAGATACGTTTTTGATCTTCATATTACCCTGTCAAGCAAACTTTAACTCTGCTAAAAAATCAAGGAACAAAAACAATCAACACAGACAATCCACAAGTACACTTGTTCTCCATTTGTCTCGCCCATCTCTGTTCTCCTCTCTCCTTTTTCAACCCCTTGGTGTATGTATGTGCGTGTGTATGGTTATGTGTGTATGTGTATGTGAGGATATCTAAACTCTTTTCTTACATTGCGATGCAATCATTAAACGGAGTTGGTGCAGCAAACATAAACCAATATAGGTAAATGCCTCGCGAGTAATATTAACGAATGCTACAATTGGACCGTTACACCTATGCATTTGCATCACTATTATCTTTTCCACCCTTGCAATTCCCAAGTACAGTGGTTCTGGGGGGTGGGGAGCTAATCCAGTTTTTCCTATGTGAGATACAGGTAACGTTAATCATCCATGACAGAAGAAAGCGTTATCTCCAATATGTAAATGATTTCCTATTTCGGTGTTTACAACCGCTTCTTGTATTAAAGGTAGTATCACAATGGATCCTCGCTAACGATGGGGATTGGCAAGACCTACGTATGTATCTAAGACATCTATTAAACCTACGCCAAAGAACGAGGGAGATGGGGTATTATGGCTACGGCTATCATATGATTGTATCTTTTCATGCATCTTTAAGTTCCAAAGAGAATTGTTGTCAGTCAAGCATGCTCCCAAAAGATCCTATAAGGCAACGATCTTAGCACACAAAAGGAATAGTATAGTTGTCCAACCCAGTGCCTTCACTTTCTCGAGGTCGTTTACGCCTTGACGGAGCATACCAACCTTGCGCGTGATCGAAAGCGAGCATGCATGGACAGCTGCAAACTAAAGCAGTGGTCATGGATGTTGTTGTTCACTGCTAACCTGAATCATTACACCTCTTCACAAGGAAAGTCGCCGTGTGTAGCAACGCATTATAGCTCCTTCTTGTCATTGTTGTATCAGCCAGCACACACCCTCTCGCATAAAGCTGCTCTTTAAGAATGACATTGCTGACCCATCTCATTTTATAGGAAACGATATTGATTTGGATCAAAAAATGATAAAAGCTGTCACTGGATGTATTTGTATATGACACATGTCAAGAGCTGACAGTGATTGTTGTGGTCAATTATGCAACAAAGGAATCCCAAACTCCGGTGGGCGGCTCAATCTGACTCAAGAAGTATGTTCTTACCCAACCTCTCCTTCTTGCTCCCCAATTAAAATAGTCAAGTCTCCTAGGGAATACCAACAATAAAGAGAGCGTGTAAATCATGGTGGCAGGCCAGATCTCACTCCTTTCAGTCTTTTTCTCTCTTTCTCCACCCCCTTTTCGCCTCCTCATATTCTATTTATCATCTTATCCATACTCTCTCCCTTGTATACAAATCTCATGAGAAAGGTGGCACACCAACGTATAACAGGAGGTTGATCGACAAGTTAGTTTATTTCCCTTGCAAACGCCTCATACGTTCTTCTGCAGCTCTAGCACGCATTTCCCTTTCTAATCGCATACGTGCCTCGGGTGTCATACTGGCCATGTTCATTTCCGTTGTCCGCAAATTGTTGCCTCCACCTAATGTCCTTGCACCACCACCACCAGCACTCGTTGCATTACTCTTTTGTCGTTGTTGTCGTAATGCTGCAGCTTTTGCCTCCTCTTGTTGAATCCTTTCATCATCACGTTTTCTACGTTCTTCCTCTATCATGCGACGTCGTTCCAATTCACGCTCCTTGCGTTGCTTGTCCCTTTCTAGGATCTCGAGCTCAGCCTCGGGTGATAATGGACTTGGGACTCGAGCTGCGTTGAGCCAATCACACATGTCGGGTATATCATGCATACAACGTCGAAAAGCATTCCTCGTATCCTTTTCCCTCGCCACTTCGTAAGCTGTTTTTCCAAGCTCATTCTCAATCGTTGGGTCAACTTGAAGATCGCGTAAGAGAAGGGAAACAAGAGCAGCATGACCACCATGAGCAGCTAAATGCAAGATGCTTGGGAACCGGCGTAATATTTCTTCTTGTTCAGGAACAAGTTGGGATGTTAATTTTCCACGAGTTATGGGTAGAAGCAGCTCCTCGTGTTTGCGCACATGCGTCAAGACCACCTGCTCTTTGCCTTGCCTCGTGAGTGATATCAATTTCTCCACTTCAGGTGCCATTTTGGGCTTCTCGGTCGTCTTTTTGCTGCTATCCATCAATCGAGATTTCTCCAATTGTTGACGAGCACGCTCTTGTTTTTCAGCCGCCTTTTGCCGTTGTGCTTGAATCGCATCCACATCCACTTTGGTGATCTTTAATGTCGTCATCTCAATAAACACTCGTCGTATCTCATTCAATGTAGGTCGTCGTGTTGAGAAAGGAATCGTGGATGAATTGTCCCGAGTAAGGATAGCACCTTCATAACCATAGACGATCTTGCGATTGTTGCTGGGTGCATGTACAAGCACTTGCTCACTGGTGTTGACATAATCCTTCCACTGCGATAGTAATTCACGAATCTCCTGCTGAAGCATCTGCTCATTGTATCGACGAATCATGGCACCTGCCGAATTAGCAGCTCCTTTGGCATTATCATTGGCTGATTGTGATCCACCCTGTTTGCGACGTGCTATGTAATGAATGATGAAAGTAATAAGTAAAGCTCTCCTTCCATCCTCCTGCTATGTTATCGACTTACTGGTATAACGATGAAAAGTCTTGTGTACCACCATTTTGACTTGATTGACATCCAATCCACCATATTGCATTCCATATTGAAGACTCTTGTTGACATCCACAACACCAGCTGCAAAATGGCCACCACCCACCATGATGATGGTCCATAGACGTGACTTTGGCGCGTTCTGTAGTTGCTTGAGACCATCCAATGAATCGGTAAGTCGTCGATAGATACCGAAATGTACTGAAGGCGACAAAGTATTGGCTTGGAACCAGGCTAATGCTTGTGTCTTTTTCTCAAAGGATGATAAAACAGTGTTGGATTGTTGTTCATCTTCAATCATTGCTGATGCTTCTGCTTGTGCTGCTTGCTTGGCAACCAAATCCTTGACATCATCCTCCTCCTGCTGCTCTTGATCCTCCTCATCCGTTTCATCACTTTCAGATCCAGAGATGCTTTCGGCAATATCTACAATGTGTATAAGTATACAAGTGCGTTTACTTTTATCCTACAAACGTACCTGCTAGCATGTTCTCAAAGTCTGTCGCGTTGACAGGTTCAAGACCCAAAGTCAACTTGCGCTTGATATTGTAACGATGCCAATCAGTTGCAAAGTGAGCGCGATGCTCCTGCCGATCGGTTGGTGGAAATGTGATATTGCAGGTGCGACATGTCAAGGATCCATCCTCTTGTTCTTTGGTTGACTGTTCAAGCTCTAATCGTTCCAGCTTGTTGGCGGTGAGATCAACTGACGAAGGTGTCTCCGAGGCATTGTAATCGGTAGGCCGTAAATCGTTGAGAAGCTCGAGTGGTATATGAAACACGCTGATTGGACGTTGTTTGAGCTTGTCAATGTCGAGCATAGTTTGGAGTGGTGTTGGAACACGAAAAGAAAGGCTGCTGCTTGCTTTATACTTGCTGAGATCCAGGAAATTGGTTTATTGCTGCGACATCCACCTTACCGCAGCATGCATTTGCTACTTTTAGTACATAGCGTACATTCTTAGTCATTATGCTGTTATTGTTCTATATGCATCAAATGTCCTAACGTAGAAAATAAAGACTAGCGGCCTCAATTCGCTTTGCTTGTAAACCTTGATTGATAGTTCATAAACTACCACCTAACAGCCCATTCCTCCCATTTGCAACTGTTGCCCATTCCACTGCATGTGAACGATTCTCCTGCTCCAGCCCATCATTTCCATCTTTCAATTGTCTTGATTCGAGACGATTTGACTGAGCTACGCCAAAACAGCAAACATGTTAATTCTTAAAAGACAGACCCTGCGAATGTCTCCGTCTTTCAAACTTTTGGACGCTCCCATTCCAAATTTTCGAATGAAGCATGAGGTCTTTATTATGAAAAAGTTGATCAGCATGCTCGAGAGCACCCTTGTAACCAATTTCAAATTGGAAGTGGGCAACTTCGGGGCGGTGGGCCGTCCGCTCTTTTGTTCCCATCATCCACCATTTGGGGCGCCCCGCATTTTGAATCTTCACAATGAAGTCTGCGACTTTTAAATGAATGAAGTTGATCAGCATGTTGCAGCGAATCTTCTGACAAAGTTTTAGGTTCGAAATGGGGAATCCCAAGATAATACATAGTATTTCCATAATCATGAATCCGGGGCTGACCTCCATTTCCGACTTACATAGTAAACCCACATTGCACCGTCCCATTCAATATTTTCTAATGAACATGAGGTCTTTTTTAAGACCATGTTGATCAGCATGCCCAAGAGCATCTTGAGTGAAAGTTTTAGGTTCGAGAGTGGCAATCTCACTATCAAGGATTGATGTACAGTGTGATGGATTTGGTGCGGCAGTGCCTAACCTACTTAATTTCCACTTCTCCACTCTCAGCTTCTTCCCTCTTCCTCCTACTTGAGCCGTTGGCCCATTCAAGTACAACTACCACCTGTGAACGATTGTCCTCCTTCAACCCATCATGTCGATCCCACAACCCTCTTGATCCGATTGTCTTTGACCGAATGGCAACTCCATGGCTCGTGCACCCCACTACAAAACACGCCTTCCATTGACACAGCACCTTCTCTTGTACACTCGTCTACCACGACCAATGGCTACAGCATTCATTCCAGCAATTGCTATGAGCAAGGGCTTTACTCCATTGTATCAAACAGCGTTCTTTACTTGCAGCGACGTGTCTTACAGCCTTTTTTACGTGAACAGCAGATAGCCATTGTATAGAAGCAGCTTTATTTACGTGTAGCAACTTGCTTCAATACATACGGATCCTTATGGAAGATGCCATTTCAACCGTCAACTACTATTACCCAATACAAGCATTCTTCATCTGGTTGAGCTGCGATAGAAAATGACCAAGAAAGAGATTGACCAACAGCCGGATGGAAAGGGGGAAGCGACCACAGGGGTCCTTTGTATCAACATGTTGGAGTTGCAATGGGTATGGATGGGTGGGTGGACGGATGCAATCAAGCACTGTGAGAGGGGATCCTGATGTCCTTTTGGTTACTTGACACGTCGCCATCAGGAAGGATGGACCATGTTACGTGGATGGGGCTGTGGATAATGATGGATTGGATGGCAAGGATGAGAGGGCTTATATCTTTGAGGAAAGGTGGGCTGTCGCCATGGATGATATTGGGTATTGGAGTCAAGGCACGCACAGCAACTAGTTTGCAATCATGGATGGAGGTGTTTATGGTGTCAGCAACCAAGGATACAATGACACAATGACACCCACTGATTCTATATGACCCACTTGATTGGTTTCCGGAATGAAGGGAGGATAGAACCATGAAGATTGGAAAACGAGATAAGATGATATACATCATTGCATCGATACACCTTTGTTCCTTTCATCACACTACATTCGTTAAAGCTTCCTTGCTCGTATGCTGATATACGATAGGCAATGGCCGTTCTCAGGATTGTACACAAGTTTAAATAGACGCTTGTATTTTCAAAGATAATAAACACATAGTAATGGTACCCAACAATAGAGCTTGTTACAGAAGATTGATCTATTGAGAGCTTATGTCATTACGTTTAGGAAAGAGTGAGCTTTGAAACAACGTGAAACGAGTACATGCATATGCTTTGACAACTTTCAGCATGTGCCGCTGTCTTGTATGTATAATCTTGAATGAGTACGGTCCCTGGAGACAAACAATACCATCCTCCTCTCACCCTTTCGCACAAATACTGTCGGATGCACTGATTATTTTGGCTTGTTAAGTATACCATGTTTCCATACGGTCTTTCATAGGCACACCTTACTATAGGGGCAGGAACCATTATGCAATCTTCACCAATAAGATTGACTCTTGTCAAGTCCCGCCCTCCCGGCTTAATTGCACAAACACGCCCATCTGCATCTTTTGCTGTATCAGGGTCTAGCTACTTGACAATGAACAAAGACCACTCTTCATATAGCATCACGCTTACAGCATAGTGAAAACATAAAGACAGCCATATCTCAAGATTTCACAATGAAACGTGGGGTCTTTATTAGAGCAATGTGCTCGGCGTGGCCAACAGCACCTTGTGTGCCAGTTTCACGATCAAGCTTGCCAATCCCAGATTTCGCAATGTCGCTACCAGCCAAACTGGATCTTGGGGTCGACCTCTTCGATGACGACGACCAAAAAATATTTTTTGGGCTGTTTGCGACATTGAACGCGAAACTTTCACACAAGGTGCTGTTGGCCAAGCCGAGCACATTGCTCTAATAAAAACCCCACGTTTCACTGTAAAGTTTGGAGATACAGGCACGTTTATGTTTGTAAGCCTGATGCTATATGAAGAGTGGTCTTTGTTCATTGTCAAGTGGGTGGACCCTGGAGAGCCAAAGATGCACAAGGACCTCTTTGGCTAACTCAGCTAAAAAATCAGGACTTCAGGGACAATGCATGAAAGGTACACAACTCTCACTTTGATGTCATACATTGGCAGCTAATAGCCACTTTTGTGCATTCCCAACTTTTGTGCTTTCTATTGTAGGTGGACGATGCTCCTGCTCTAGACATTCATTTCCATGATTAAAGTAGGTTGATCCGAGCTGATTTGGTTGAGTTACGCTCACACAAGATTACATCGGTTGAGCTACATCGAGCGTGCTTTATGTCCAGAGTGATGTAATCTCTCTTTGACCGCAGCTCAGTCAAATCAGCTCGGATCAACCTACTTTAATCATGGAAATGAATGTCTGGAGCAGGGGCATCGTTCCCATGCAGTGGATCTCGCAACAATGATGATTGGATAAAAGTGGTCGTTAGCTAGCAATACATGCCTGTTCCTAGATGATCCATAAAGTAATTATACATTGACCCTTTCATTCATGCAAACGTAGCTGTGTTACACAACACGATCCTCTGCATCTTTTGCTCTGCCAGGGTCCACCTACTTGACAATGAACAAAGACCACTCTTCTTATAGCATCACACTTACAAACATAAAGGTGCCTGTATCTCCAAACTTTACAATGAAACGTGGGGTTTTTATTACAGCAATGGGCTCGGCTTGGCCAACAGCACCTTGTGTGAAAGTTTCATGTTCAATGTCGCAACTAGCCCAAAAAATATTTTTTTGGTCGTCGTCGTCGAAGAGGTCTACCCATGGCTTCCCCGAACGCTACCGTTTTGCCTGATAAGGAAACAGGCACCCAACCTACATCTTATGCGAGAGCTGCTCGCGTTCGACGACCTACTGCAATTCGAGAATCTTTGACCAGCAATGCACTTGACAAGACCACACATTCCAATGTGTGGAAAGTTGGTGGATCCCCTGCTTCATGCCCGAGTTTGTTTTTTGACTTCACTTCTCGCAACGAAAACCGTACAACTCTTCTTCGTCACATAACTGAAAGCTATCCCGATAACTGTGGTGCACGCCTACACTCCGATCACTCACGCCGTATTGTTGAGCTTTTCATTGACGACTCATCCTTGTATGAAAAAGCCTGCAAACATGGTCTTCAATTTTCTGATGGCTCTCGTATCATTCCCACTCGTCCTTTAGCAGAAGACTCCCGCATCATCAACATTCGTCTCAGCAAATTGCCGTTCACATCTCGTGAAAAACTAGCACATGGAATCCAACAAGCACTCTTACCCTTTGGTAAGATTCAAGACTATGGAATTCTTCGTGACCATGACTCCCACTTGTTTATGGGCCATGGTTACGCAACATTAAACGTTTCAGCCTCAATCGATTTCCTCCCACTCACACACACGATTGCTTGGCCCAACTCCGCCGACTTCTTTTATGCAACATGGGCTGAAATGCCATTACATTGCCTTCACTGTCATCGCTCCGGTCACTCTATCTCATCATGTCCTAGTCATCCAAGCCGCAATCGCCTTTGCTGGTCATGCGGTCAACCAGGCCATCGTGCAGCAAAATGCTCTAATCATCGCACCCTCACGCCTACCAGCAACAACAAGTCACCCCTGCCACCATCGCCTCCCTCGCCCACACTTTCTTCTGCCTACAGCCACAATTCTGATGTTTCAATGCTTTCGGATGATCTTTCCAATCGTGAAGCTCACAACGACCAAATTATTGTCGACTTTATCCCACCTCAGCCCAATACCGATCCAAACGCCAAACCTATCACAGCTAGCCAACGTAGACTACTTAATCAACTGTTCCCTATTTCCGATGAAGCAAGAGCCATTACTGAATCCTTAACCAGCGTATCTTACAACAAACTTTATGCTGCACTTCTCCAAAACGGAAAAAAGTTCCGCGACTCGTTCCCTTTTGCATCGGGGAGTGCCTCTTCTTCGAGTCACAATGATCCGGTTTGATCCTTTTTTTTTTCTCAATTAGTTTTCTTTATTTTCACATTGC
Source organism: Lichtheimia ornata (assembly GCF_029851405.1). Lineage (NCBI taxonomy): Eukaryota > Fungi > Mucoromycota > Mucoromycetes > Mucorales > Lichtheimiaceae > Lichtheimia > Lichtheimia ornata. Next base: position 363,991 of record NW_026695345.1, read on the forward strand.
TGTATCATCTTTGGGGTATCACTCCTCGACATACTCCCAATAAAAACCGAGGCAAATCAAACCTCCCTATAACGAAGAGGTCTACCCCCAGATCCAGTTTGGCTGGTAGCGACATTGCGAAATCTGGGATCGCCCACGATGAACTTCATACTTTGACACAAGATTCCTTTGACCCCGACAAGCACGTTGATCTATTTAAGAGCCCACGTTTGATTGTAAAGTTTGGAGATACAGGCACCTTTATGTTTTACATATGCTGTAAGGGTGATGCTATATGAAGAGTGGTCTTTGTTTAATGTAAAGTAGTATGACTATAATAGAGCAAAAGATGCAGAGGGCGTGTTTGTGTAACTTGAGTCATTTGGCACAGGCGATGCATGACTCTTGTACACTATTTAGGAATAGTTCAAAATGCCATATAATAACCCATTCCTCCCGTTCACATTTGTTGCCCAATCCAATGCATACAAACGATTGTCTTGCTCCAGTACAGCATGCCCATCCTTCGACTTTCTTGATCCGAGGGGATTTGACTGAAAAATGCTCAAACACAGAAGTACCATCCAATATCAGAAGAATCAAATTGGTAAGTTATTTGTAAACTGCCAGTCATTCATCCATTCCTCCCATTCACCTTTGTTGTCCAAGCCAATGCATACAAACGATTGTCCTGCTCCAGCCCAGCATGCCCATCCTTCAACTTACTTGATCCGAGAGGATTTGAATGAGCTACGCTCAAGCAAAGAAATGTCATCTCAACCTACTTAATTTCCCACTTCTTCCACCTCCTCCCGCTTCTTGCCTCTTCCTCCCATTCTCAACTGCTGGCCCATTCAAGTACAACTACCACCTGCGAACGGTTGTCCTGCTTCAGCCCATCATGACATGCCTACAACTACCTTGATCCGATTGTCTTTGACTGAATTGCAAGTTCATGGCGTGTAAACCCCACTACAACACACGCCTTCCATTGACACAGCACGTTCTCTTGTACACTCGTCTACCACGACCAATGGCTACAGCATTCATTCCAGCAATTGTTATAGCAAGGGCTTTACTCCGTTGTCTCCAACAGCGTTCTTTACTTGCAGCGACGTGTCTTACAGCCTTTTTTTTTTACCTGGACAGCAGATAGCCATTGTATAGAAGCAGCTTTATTTACACGTAGCAACGTGCTTCAATACATACGAATTGCTATGGATATGAATATGGATATTTTGGTATATGGGATGGAAGGAATTGGATATATGCAAGTGTGGAAAAGAGTCGTGTTCTTGTGTGTCCATTGTCAATTTGACCACTATACATGATGCTATAATCGTGAAAGATTGGTGGATCCAATGTACTCCATGGCAACTACTATCATCATCCTTTGTGCGACTTGTCAATCAAGTACAGCCAGTATCATCCAACGTACTTGATCCATCCTTAGAAATGTGAAAGTATTGATCCAAACCCAAATGTGTTGCCGTATGCGTGTACCTTTAAATCACCCTGGTAAGTGGATTGTAGAAAAACAAGGTTTGTGACAATCCATGTGAAACAATGGCAAACCATGGTTATGGAGTGTCCTTTGTACATAAGAGCTACCGATTATCCTATGACGAGCTGAATCTCAGTAACCAAGGAGGTCATTGTATGCTACCCAGACAACAACAATGTTCATCCAATTCACACCATCGTCTACAATGAATATTCTCCAAAGGTTCTCCAAGTCGCTAAGAATAGCTTTCTAAACAACAACCTCCTCCCTTCGCCTCACCATTACACACCTATGATTGCCCCATATGTCTTTTTTTACCGCACATGTATTTCACTTGCTAACATTAAGCTATATACAACATGTTATTCATCTTTTGGTATATTGCAGCGATGATTATCACGGCAGGCATACTCTTTCAGTGCCAAATGCGGTATTAGTGATGGGGATGATATAAAAGTAATAGCACGTCTTTATGCGACACACGCACACATACCTTGTATTTCCACAAATCAATTTGCGTGAGCCTGGCTCCTGGTTTGCTTTTCTTTCGAGATTACTCGTCTTGGTTCCTTCACCCCACGCCATGGTACTGGAGCTACGACCAGGGCGACTGGTCATTCTTGTGATTGCAGCCACCATTCTAGCGCTGTACACCATTGCAGACTCTTTTCTATTCCATCAACGCGACATCCAAGCATGTCAAATGTCGTATTCTCGGCCTTCATTTCGACGCTTCCCAGTGACTTCACGACTCTCCAACAAGTATGAAATGTATTTATATCGAGAAGGAGGGGTGGATGATCCAAACAAGGTAAGGCACGCGCGTTTTGCAGTGAGGCTTTTTGCATAGTGGATAGCTGACTTGGGATTTTAGTTGACGGGAGTCCCTGCGTTGTTCATTCCCGGTCATGCAGGTAGTTACAAGCAGGTGCGATCCATTGCTGGTGAAACAGCACAATATCAACCTTCACTCGACTTCTTCACAGGTAAATGATGGATCAACTTGTAAGGGGATGGGTACTAACCATCATGTTCTTTGTTAGTGGATTTGAATGAAGAGTTTTCAGCTATCAGTGGTCGCCTGTTACTTGATCAAGCCGAGTATTTAAATGACGTTGTTCAACATATTCTCGCTCTTTATCAGCACCGATTCAGCTCTGTGGTCATTGTGGGTCATTCTATGGGTGGTATTGTTGCACGCTTGATGCCAACACTTGCCAATTATCAACCACACAGCATCAATACCATCCTCACACTCGCTTCACCTCATGCAAAAGCGCCCATTGTATTGGACCCAAAGATTGCACGTATATATCAGTCATCCATTCATCCTATCGCATCCAACATCACCATCATGTCATTAGCCGGTGGGACCTCGGACTCTATTGTGAATTCCGATGCAGCAAGCTTGAGCAGTGATCCTGGTGGTCTTACTGCATTTACGACATCCATCCCACAAGTATGGACGACATGTGATCATATGGCTATCCTGTGGTGTAACCAGCTTGTCAAAAGGGTCGGCAAAGCATTGGTGGAAATCACGAATAAGAACGACATTTCTGGAACACGACCTTTCGATGATCGCATTCAAATCTTTCAAAAGTATTTTGCGCCATCATCAATAACTCCTGTATTGAAAGGTAGAGGGAAGATGACTTGGGCCAAAGGAATCACAATTTAACATGTTGGTTACTAGACTATGTCAACGTGCAAGACGCATCTATTGTGAATGATCCTCGAACGGCTATCGCAATGGAAACGAATCAAATGAAATTGATACGGAGCAAGGGCCTAATGGGAGTACTTACAAATGATGAGGATCTACAACTCTTGACTTGTGGAAAAGATCAGCATGAATGCCGACGCATCAAAAACACAGCCATTCGCTTGCCCACCTCGACATCGACCGATACGCATTCTTCTTTCCATGGCTCATCGTTTTGGTTTCATCAAGTGGATGCCGAGCAGTATCTTGGTATTCAATCGACACAAAAGGATACATTCGTTGTGACTGATACCATTGACGATGCATCATCGATGATTGTGCAATATTCAATGTGGGGTATGTTTACATTGCTTTACAAAGATAATCTGATACTTACGTTATTTCATAGATGTGATTATGCAAGGCGTGTCGATACCCATCTTTGACAAGCTGTACTCATCCATATCTATTCCTGCCATCCGACAACCATTACTTGCATACCAACTCACATTAACATTCGCTGGGAAATGCGACACACCACCATTATTCGCCCCACTGGTTCAACAAACGTTTGGAGACGAGAGCAAATTTCACGTGGGATTGATTGGCAAAGAGCGTTCGGTGATAGATATCAACTTTTACGCAGACCCAGCTATGGATCATTCATTGGAGATTCGTGTATGGGCTCCTTACCCGATGCATGTTGGATTGGCCGTTGATTGGTATGGTTCCATTGGCAAATGTATACTGCGAGCGGGTCCCGCCATTGTTGTCTACATCTTTGTGATCACATTAATGGTTCTTCAACAAACACTTCAAGGTATACGTGCTTGTGCTTGAGGGAAATGAGGACACGAGGCTGATGGATCTTTATAGGTGGATCCCTTGTAAGCGGATTGACGAGAGCTCTCAAGATTGACGTGCCAAGTATTGTTGCTGTTGTGTCACTACATGGAATATTATCACAACGAGATGCATGGTGGTTACATGCAGCATCTTTGTTTTTGGCTGCAGGTATCACATGTTTGCTGTGGGCTGTGCTACGCTTGTTGCAGGCAGTGTTTCGAATGTTGCTTTGGCCCGTGCCCTTACAATACCAATCATCCATGATGTGGGTTCCTTCAGCGATGGCTTTGGGGCTTATTCGGGTATTACCTGTGCCTGTGATTGTTGTGGGTCTATACATTTTCTGGTTGGGAGTCACTGCACGTCATCAGGCAAGTTTTCGATGTCAAGGTTGGAGAAAATGGGCAAAGTATTGATATCATCATCATCATAGGATCCTATTCGAGAAGCTGTTCTCCTCTTTTTGACATCGTTTATGCCTTACAATGTCCCTGGTCTTATTGTCTATATCCGTGATGTAATGCAACTGGGATGGCAAACCCCATCGTGGTCGATGATGGATGTTCTAGACGATTTACCGGCACTCGCAGCTGTTCTATTGTTGATTGCTATGGACCGATACTCTTCTTTCCTCAAAAGGTAAGGGGTGGAAAGTGCGCGGCACTGTTGTTACCCGTGCTGCACCAATGTATGTAGCAAACAAGTAGCTGACGGACATGGTCGCTTATTTTATAGCCGATACTTTTCCTATCTTACAACTGTCATGATATTATACTATGCTATCTACGGCGATCGTGATCCCTTCCCACTCCATAGACTCGTACATCATTATTGGCTCTTGGCAGTTTCATCATAAATCTTTTGCACACATCGATACGGTTTAATCATTTTCGCGCTGAGCCGATGGATCGGGGCACACAGGGAAAAAAGGGGGAGGTTCACATAGGCTGTCAAGTGGATGGACGTGTATAAACACAAACACTAACTACGTAATAATCGGTATATTGATGGTATGCGAGAATAAAGGAAACAAGAGATGGCAATGAATTGGAAAAGTAAAGGATAATATATATTACTGGGTAGTAGCTGGAACAGCGGCGGCGGCAGCAGCAGGAGCGGCAGGTTGTTGCTGCTGCTTGTTTTTGTTGGCGGCCATAGCTCTGAGGATAGCAAGCTGTGCGACATTCTTTTCTTCATTACCGTCACCTCGTTTTTCGATACTTGCAGCTCTCAAACGATTCATTGCACTGACAGCACGCACTGCATTCTTCAATGTCCGTCGTGGGTTGAAGTTCTCACGTACAGCAGGCAAGATATCAATATCGGTGGCATCCAAGCCAGTCATCCACTTGTCCTTCAATGCTTCTTCGGCTGTAAGACGAGCTGATGGCTCCAACGTCAACAATTTACGGATAAAGTCTTTGGCTAATCAAGAAGAGGTAGTTGTTTGTAAGACAGAAATTACAGAAACAACAATGCCTTGGCACCCAAAAATAAATCCTCTTTTACACGTACCATCTTGTGAAATATTTCTCCAATATCGCTCATGAAATTCGTATTTTGCATTGGTAATCTCATCCATCAACTCAACTTGATCTTCGGCTTGGAAAGGTTGATAGCCACACAAACTAAAAATGGACAATGCGTTCTTTAGCCTCAGTTTGTGTCACTTTGATAGCATCCCCCCAAATTTGACGGCTTACAGCATATAGGTGATCACCCTATAAAGGTAAATATTGTTAGTGTCTCCATGGATCATGTCATAGCTCAACTTACCCGACCGCCCACAAGTCAACGGGAGCACCATAATTTTCTCGTTTCAGAACTTCAGGAGCTGCAAGTAGGTGATGCGTGAGTGACATTGTAAATGACTTTTGGAACAGCATGTGAGAGTGTTTGTATATGATAAAGAGTGGCTTACCAACATAAAGGGGGGATCCACAAACAGTATGCAGCATGGATGTATCGTCGCTTTGCTTTGCAATACTAACGAACGATAATAATGGGGATTTGACTTCAGCCATTTGTCTCCAGGGGTCAATCATATACCATATACACTCCTACCCAAAATCACAAATGACCAGCTCTGCATCTTCATCGGGCGTTTTAAACAGCAGATTCTCGGGTTTCATATCTAAAAGCATGTGGCACATTGTTACACGCCAAGATCAAATCTCCCATTCTTGGACCATGGACTTACCCCGGTGCACAATGTTCTTGGAATGAAGATATTGAAGGCCATTCAAGATAGCACGAACGATCACCACCTAAAGTAGATGACGTTAGTATATACGCGAAAAAGTAATAGTAAGGGAGAGAGAGAGAAAAAACACGCACTGCATCCTTTTCGGTGAACTTGCCACGTTCAAAGAGTCGTTCAAAGAGTTCACCTCCAGTAGCTCTAATTACACAAGAAAATGTTACACATATGCAAATCAACCTACATATGCACCCTCATCCTAATATTACTTACAATTCAAAGACCATGTAAAACTTGTCACTAATAAAAACCCGAGGATATGGATGATGAAAGTGAGACATTTGGATCCAATGTAAGGGGGGGAGGAAGGCTGTCATTTACCGTGATTCGAAAAAGTCAAAGAATCCGATCACATTGGGATGATTCAGGTCCTTGAGAACATTCATCTCTGATAGCACCATATCAAAATGCCCTTTGACTGTCTTTTTTGAAATGATCTTGATGGCCACTTCTTTCTTGTCACTGATCCGCACAGCTTTGCGCACTGAACCAAAAGAACCACGACCTAGCAACGATAAAAGGTGTCAAACTCGAATATCGGATTTGTATCATGTAGCATGTGTATCGTCGGAAAGGAGGGAGAGCGAGAGAGAGGGAAAAGAACGTGGGTGAACCATGCTCTTACCAAGTTCTTTATCGAACGTGTAATTCTTCTTTTTGACATATGATTCGGGTTGTTGAATACCACCATGTGCAATAGCATCGAGAGCGCTGAGGAAGCCCATAATGAATTATTGTTGTTGTACGATAAGAGGATGCGAGAAAGGGAGAAGAAAAAGTAGCAAGTAAAGCAAGACAAGAAGAAAGGAAGAAGGAAAGAAAGAAAGAGAGAGAGAGAGAGGAGATAACTGTATTCGATTTTCCTTTTCCCAAAAAAGAGATTCGGCTCTTCAATCTATGCAATTGCCTGAGACACAACCAAAGCTGACCCTTCTCTCACCCACTCTACGTATCTTGGCATTTTAAGCTGCATATACATAACACACGTTAATACTCCTCCTCCCATTTGACACCACTCTCGGCATTCAAGACTATCACGACCACTGTCATTGTTATCCAGCATGTCGACTTTTCAAGAAGTGTAACGTGTTTATGAAATGGGTTCCTTACAATGACACCTATCTCATCTCTACGTCGTTCACGTTGATATAGAAAACAGCAACAGATCGCCTCTTTATATTCACACAATCCCGCCGTGACAACGATTATCGAGGGCCAAATGTACGAGTTGCCTTGTCCAATGGGGAATGTGAGTGCAGCATTACTCGTCAACCTTCCCCCAGAGTTCCCGGACGTACCACCCATTATCACCGTGTCACCGACGGGTATGCGACATCCTTGGATCGAGTCTGACGTTGTTGTTCATGATGCTCTACACTGGAATGCGTCACAAGTACAACTTGGTAAATGGGTTCATGATATCATCGAGGAGTTTACACAACGACCACCAGCAAGAAAAGGTGGGAGTGGTGCGAATGGTGAAGGTCCTGCCTCTGCTGAAGAAGGGTACGTATGGAGTACATTGGGATGAAGGATTGAAGGTATTGAATCAAGGATCTTTGTAGATATGGTCATCGTCCTCCACCACCTATTCCAAGCAACACATCAGCACCATCAGCAACCCCGTTAGCGCTTTCCATGGCAGAGTATACATCCATTGTTAGCAGGAGGTAAATACTTAGGAGATGGGTAGGGTTATGGCATGATTTTGACTAGGATTTCAATAGTATGGATGAGCTCGAGGAGCTATTGAGCAATGATGTGGCCTTTGAACTCTTTTTCAATTCATTGGAACGGGTACAAAACATGAAGACTGTGCAAGAAGAATTAAGGAATGGCAATGTCAATCTAGCAAGTAAGTTCATGGTAAGGGATGGATAAGAGAGAAAGAGGGCCTTATTAGATGCATGAATGTAGATAAGAACCTTACACAAGAAAGCAGCTTACAACAGCTGAGGGATCAAGTCAAAGAATTGGATGGTGAATATCGCCAATTACGAGCGCAATTTGAGGAAAAGGAGAAGCAGCAAAATGATGCATTCAATGTGAGTTGGAAGGGCATTGGGATTTGTACATCCATGTATAGATAAGCTGACCACATTGATATAGCGATTCTCTCCTGCCACAATGATGACAAGACTAAAGGCCAGTATACATGAATCGGATGAGTTGTCAGAGTCAGTCGCACAAAGCTTTTTGGATGGGAATTTGGATCATGATGGATTTGTCAAGCAGTTTCGAGAATTGCGCAAGGTGTACCATATCAGAGCAAGCAAGCTTGAGCGATCACAAAAGGAGACACTTTCTTATAGTATTTAGAGCATCCTCTCATAATGATGACTTTTTATATATACCAAATCAGCATAAACAATTGCTTTTATATATCACGCAAGGTGAAGTGATGATGGAATAGGCTTATTGGAGGGTGACAAGTGGTTTGGGATCATTCAATGTGTCAGCTGTCAATGCTGCTGGATGGTCAAATTAGAAGCTGTGTGGCTGGGTTATTGAATGCTAAGCTTTCCTTTTCCACACCCTATATCCGCATAACTACTTGTCCACCAGAAACATACCAACATGATTGTCAAAAACGCACGAGCGGGTATGCTAAGCAATTTTGAAGTGCTTGCCCTTGTCAATGAGCAGCAAGAATTACAACGAGCGGCACAAGAGCGAGATCCCAACCTTGAATTCCCGGAGAATCTGAGGACCATTCAGTTTGAGGTGAGACGTATGCTTGATCGCATATGGATACCTTGTTATTGACCTTGGGAGTAGTTGACAGGATACTTGAACAGCTCACCTTGCAATACTCAAGATGTATCTCAAGTACAGAACTTTTTGGATGCATTTTCACAATACGAGCTTACTGTTGCTGAAAAGTTACAAATACTCAATCTACGACCCAAGAGCCCTGTTGACTTATACCTGGTAAAGTGGACACGGATACATGCAGTGAGAGGAAGAGGGAGAGAGAGAGATGGCAGGTTATATATGTATACATGGGAGCTAATCATGAGGATGCTTTATAGTTGATTGAAGAGTGTGAAGAACGATTTACTGAAGACGATCTTGATGCTATGCTACAGCAAGTCATAGAGTTATTACCTAGAGATGATGATGAAGAGATGGGAGAGGAGGAGGAATACCAAGAATAAAAAACAGCATTTGATAGCAAAAACCATTTCTTGGCCTTATGCAACAGTGTAACGTGTTACCACGCTTCGCGCTTGTATCTTAAAGCTCACGGGTTCCATCTTCCCGGTCCTTTTGTTTCTTTCTCCCTCTTTTACACTTTTAAGCCATCCATGTCACAAGAAGCTGTTACAAGTCCACCACGTCCCCCACGTCCCCCACAACAACAAAGGACCATGACACTTGGTCCATCAGCACCTATTCATGATTGGGAAGTTGAAAAAGTGACGGTACGTATACATTTATCTGATGCTGAAACATCCCCGGTGATATGCCATGGGAAAAAAAAAGAGAGAGAGCGAGAAAATGAGACAACACCTATTTGACGAATGGGCATCCAGCTTATCCAAGAATGCAAAGATTATCGTGAACGTGCTGAAGGGCTTGAAAAGACCATCCAACAAGATCGTGCAACCTATGAAAGAAACACGTCAAGTGTAGGTATTCAAATTTGGATGGGAAGAATGGGAATCGATCATCATGCTTATAGGATGGTTATGTCTTAGTTGCTTCGAGAGGTCAAGATGAAAGAAAGTTTATTGGAAAAACGGGTACAGGATGTGGAGCGGCAATTGATGGAACAAGTAAGGATACAAGGGTAATCCATGTCAATGGAGAGGGAACAATAACACGACCTTCCATAAAGATCCAAGATTTGCAGCGTCAAATGGTTGCTCAGCAACAGGAACATGAGGATGCCATGCAAGAACAAAAGACAAGATACGAGCAGACATTGGCAGCTGAGCAAAAGAAACATGAGAGACGACTGGGTGCCATGCAAGATCGACTTCGAGAAGCTACGACACAACAACAACAACAACAGCAAGATGTAGTAGAGCCTCAATCTGCAACGAGTGAACACCATCACAACCATCATCATCATGACGAACTTCAAAGCTTGCGACAAGAGTTGGCACGTGAGCGATCTTTGCGGGCACAGGAGAAACGAGAATGGCAACTACGACTTGAGTATCAAAGCAAATCGGGGACCAGCAGTAGTAGCAACACGGTTACTTCTCCAACAACACCATCCTCTGCCGTGGAAACCAGTGAGCTACAACGTTTACGAGAACTGTTTTTCAAAGAGAGTCAACATCAAGCTATGCAACATGAAGCACGCGTAGAAAATCTAAGATCTGAATATGAAGACTTACTCAAAGAGGCCAACAATCAGCTGGAGACCGAAAGAGCAGTATGGAGGATAGAGCAGCAATCAGCAGTGGAAGAAGCAGCACGTGTTGAAAGGGAAAAAATGGAAGCCAACATGGAACAAGAGAGGAATGAATGGCGTAACAAGTTATTGGATGCCGAGACGTCCATGTCCAAAGATGCTACAGCGATCCAGGCGCATTGGCAAACCAAAGTGAATGAGGCTGAAAACAGCAAGCAGACAGAATTGGAAAGGCTCAAAGGTGAAATGGAAGTGGTCAAGGATCGACTAGGAAAGGAAATTCAACGCCGTAAGCAAATGCAAGCCAAGCTAGCTGTGGCACAGGAAAATGAACAACGACTCAGCAAACGCAAAGACCGCCAACTTGCACTCGAACGGCAGCTCGACTCGGTAAGTAAATCATGCTACTTTTATTAACTTGGCACTCACACATATCGTCATTTAGATTCAAAGCGACTATCAACGAGCTTATCACTTAGCACAAAACTTGTTGGCCATGATATCCAATTATCAACTCAAGGAGGAAGAGGAGGAGGACGATGAACCACTCTTGGCCGATTTGCTGCTTAGGTCACTTCATGCATGTCAGGCTACCACACCATCACCCCCATCACCATTTATGGATCACACCACCACTTTCCTCTTTTAATTTCTTTGCATGATAACCCAGTTATACCCATTTACTGACAACAACAACAACAACAACAACAACAATCAATAAGAATATCCAATTTTGTTAACAATGATGCAAGCGAGTGATGTGATATTTATAAATGTACTTGATTGTGCGAAACGAAAGCAAAGATGATGGATGATGATGGCGGGAAAGAGAAAGAAAGCGATTGGGATGACAACACAAAGCAAGGGGAATATGGTATAATGTTTGGCATGATGAATGCGCTTATCGAGGTATCAATCATAAATGGTAAAAGGAGACAAGTCGATCCAGGTTTTCTTTTCTTGATTGTTGTGGATTTGACCTTGAAGCAACCATTGGCGTTGATGATGCATTAAAGAACCCCTTGACGAGAGAAAACGGCGGTTTACTACTGCTATCGATTTCGGATGTGCCGTCACTTGAGTTAAGGCTGCTATTGCTCTTGCTTAATCGGAGGTGTCGTTCTCGAAGGAAGAGAGGGTCAATATCAGTTTGAAGAAAAGTCATGGTGGTGGATAAAGAAAGTTGTAGGTCTGTGCAAAGGAGAGAACCCTAGTAATGATGCCCCCATTTATATACGTCGTTTGCTTTCGGGCAACACACGTGAGTCATGTATTGCATGTAGCTCCGACCGGAAATGGTCGGACGATGTTGGGGGGTTCTACAGGGCCAGTTCCATTCCTCGGATCCATGAGCGTGCCTCTAGACGCTTTCTGAGTGGTACCTTTTTTTTTCTTTATCATCCATTCCCTTCCCAGAAATAAAAATGTCCCACCTTTAGCACCAACCATACTTCACGATAAGACTTGAAATGATGATTCTCTATCTTGTTGTAGTGCATGGGAGCTGCAGAATGATTTGCCTATTTTAAGGGAAAGTAATAACCTTCATTTGTCTTGCACTCTCGCCTTGCTTATGCTGATCACTTTTTTTTCATACTCCTGAATCCAAAAGAAGCAAAAGTCATGTCCTTGACGTTGCAAGCTTCTAATGCGGTCTTTAGTATCGATTTCACTGATATGAATCAACAACATGCATATAACAACATTATCCTCCACTATGAGTCAGCCTTACCCAACCATACTACAAGCATTCCCCACATGCAAATAAAAGCACCTGACGGCCTCAGCTTTTAGGTAACTATAATTCCCACCCGCGACTGGGGGGTGCAGGGGAAAGCGAAATGCTTCTCTTGTGCTAGAAATGGAAGGGTCGAGCATGTCGGTGCTTTTTGTATTCAAAGCGCTTTGTTGATCTATTTTCAAATTGGCTCTCCTCTCACACTCTCTCTTTTTCTCTTCCAATGGGTCCAGCACGGTCCATTGTCTAACTTTGATCATTCGTCTTTTAAGGTTGACAAGCTGATGATGTTGATGATGATGATTCATGGGAACATAAATTACAACTGGAGACTCTTCCATATGATCTAACAACTCATATCAATCTGCCCATCAACGTTAGCACATGCACGTCATATCGCATAATGATGAAAAAGGGCTCTTTATCAATGTCAAACTATTTATCTCCTAATCTCTTGTTCATGATTTAACTGCAACATCACATGAAACCAATTGGATGCAACAAGGGACGACAACGGTTGCCCTGAAAATCGCAGCTAAGCTACTTACTACTGTGCCCAAATTGCTTCCGCGGAACTCAACAGCGCCGCCGTCGCTGATGTGCTCCTGATCTTGTAATCATCATCAATTCGCATACACGCATACAGCATTCCTGGATTCTATTATGCATCATGCTCATCGCGTTACATACCCATGACACGTAATACATCATCCAACCCATATGAGGTGGCCATCAGCTGTATCACTCACTATACACACATTCAAGGTTGTTATGTAATCATAAGGTCAACAATCCTTTCATGTTACAACAATACACTTTAGCTTTCAACATGTGGCTTCATCTCGAGAAATCAACACTTAACGCTATTGCAAGCTTGCATCATTATATCCTCTATTTGGATGATTTGTATTGTATAATAGTACATGGTTTTGAGAAAATGGAAAAAGAAACAAAGATGGATGCAGAGGGTTGTTGTATGCTGTTGTCATAATGGTTGTGGTGGTGATAGCTATCGAATAGTGGTTTGGCATTCTCCATGGTCTTCCTCGCATTGAGATGTCGACAATGATTGCTTTTGTTTGTCTTCAGGTTGCACGACAACGGATGCATTATCCATATCCTTTGCATCGTCATCATGATCCTTTTCTGCCATCGTGTTGCCTTGTTCTTCATCCTTTGGTTTAGCCACACCTTGACCCATGAACCGCACATCTTTGATGAAAAGCGTGCATATGAGACCGAGACCAGCCACAGCGAGTGGGAGAATGAAAACAGTATGCAACGCACGCATGTAACATTGAATGACAGGTAGCTGTGCCTCGGTTGGCATATCACGGATATATAGGTAATTCTCAAGTGCACCATATTTCTTTGCTAGTGCCTATTTCCCTCCCCATGTTAATATGCAGGTTGAACAATGGGATACGTAGATGGGGAAAAGAGAATCCTTACCATGACATCTGGATCGAGACCTGAAGCTTGTCCTTGCAAGAATGTCACGTAGAGCGTTTGGAAAATAGCAATGCCCTATGGTCATACATCGTACGAATGAATAAGGAAGACAATGATAAACCACCTGACAACATGTCTACACTTACCACTGAGGAAGCAAGCATCATGAAAAAGTTGACCTAATTAAGAAACGTCAATGCGAAGCTCATGTGATATAGGGTACAAATCAACGCGTTACATACCAATGTGGTGGCAATGGCAATGTACTCCTTTGGAGCCACTTGTTGTACAGCGAGAATGGCATTTTGTTGTGATAAGCCGAATGCAAGACCTAATAAGGGTATACGACGTGATGCACGTTAGAGTAAAAAGCTGTGTCATTCTTCAAGTCAATGGTGTACCTACCACAGAATGTTAAATAGCAAGCTTGCTGACCCCAATTGCTGTTCTCGTTCACGGTGAAAAAGAGACCGTAACCAAGGAGATTGGATGCGGCGCCAAACATCAGGTAATACTTCAAGCGTCGGAAGCGAGGGAGAAGGAAGCCACTGCCCACTGATCCCACAATAAGAAGAGCCATGTAAGGGATAAGTCTTATGCCTGAAGAAGTGGAAGATGCCCCAAAAACAGCTTGGAAAAGGATTGGACCAAAGTAAAGCGTGCCAATAAAGCTAAAGAAGTGCATGAGTTGAAGGCTGTTTTCTGTACCATGTTATGCTGTGTTACCTTAATCCAAGGCACATCATGTAAAGATACACCACGAAAATGGCAGGATTGAGGACGACTTGTCGTGGCATGAGCTATCCAAAGGAAACATAGTAAGCATAGAAGTCCAACCTCGCCAAATGAGAAGCGCAATCGACATACCGGTTCATGTGAGATCCATCCTTGGGAAGTGATGAGCATAATGAGAGAGACGGCAGCACCAATGAAGGGACCATACGCATGAGGTGTATTCCATCCGAATTGATCTCCAAAGTTGAGAGCGAGCAATAAACAACAGATCAATCCAATGGAGAAGAGAGTTCCCAAAAAGTCGATTCGCTTGAACTTGACCCAAAATGAGCTTTTGGCGACCTTGGCAGGTTCCTTGAATAAGAAAGTGAGAATGACAGTGGTGCATCCACCGATAATGACATTGATCCAGAAATCCTGTTGACACGTGTGTGTGTGTAAGAGAGAGAGAGAGATGTCCCTGATACGACGTTTATGATCATCGACTTACCCATCGCCATGTCACATGATCAACAAAGGCACCACCTGTATGTAGTAGTAGTATCCTTGTTCAGAACATTGCCCTGTTGGATAAGGTTGTCTATTGACTTACCCATGAGAGGCCCAATGACAGAACTCAACCCATAGATGACCTATCATCATCAATGTCAGGAATGTCATCAAAGTATATATCAACACAAGCATATGTACCGTGAGCATAGATTGAAATCGAGGTCGCAAATGTAATGGTACAATGTCCGTGACAATAACAAAGAGCATCGATATCACACAACCTGCCCCTGATCCTTGAACTGTTCTTCCTGCAATTAAGCCATTGATCGTAGGCGTGGTTGAATTAACGATGGATCCCACTACAAACAAAATCGTTCCGAATAGCACAACGGGTTTTCTTTGTGTATGTGCGTGCGTGTGCGTCAGCGTATGCTGTTGTCGTGATAAATGGCTTCTTCGCTCACCTGCCAAAGATGTCCGAAAACTATGTACACAAAAATGTCAGCATGATTTCCTTGATTTCTGAGATTCATATACATACCTTCCCCGCTAGGCCTTGAAAAGAATTCATTGCCACAAGGTATGATGTGGCGATCCAAGTCTGTAGAGTAGATAAAGATTGAGTTGAATAGAGCTGTTGATATGCATTGTAGAATAAAGACTACCTGTTGAGCAACTGCATCAAGCTCGGTTGCAATAATGTTCATTGCAGGCGCCACAACCGTAGAATTGAGTGAAATCATAAACATGGATAAGATAATACCAATAACGAGTAGCACAAATCGAATGCGCTCAAATATCCGTCGTGATCGAGTTTTTGGTTTCGCTTCGTCTGAAGAAGGTGGTGTTTCGAGGTTGACATCTTTTTTCCCATCCTCTTTGTCGGCTTGGGGTATTGATTGGACCTTTTCGATCGTCTCGCCTTGGTTACTTTTTGATATTGATTGCTGCTGTAATGTATCTCTCGTTTCATTAAGCTGCACAGAGGCAATGGTGTTGGTATCGTCGCCGTCTTTGGTATCCATGATGCGCGGGGATGAGGTGAAGAAAGAAAAAATAGGCAGCTTACACCTTGCACTAGATTTGTAATATGAAGCACAACAGCTTTTATAGAAGGATAGAAGAGTGAGCCTGTGATCAACCATTTGCAAGCTGTGTGCAACTGATATGGGTCAAATTTACCCCGCCTTGAAGCTCTGGAAAGATCTGTTGTGTATTCATTGCTTTGGCGTTATCGATCCGTATTCGTTTTGCACTATAACTCGTATGCCAAGTTGTAATGTTTCCATGGTTGCAAGTCTCCCATGCAGCTAATAAGCCGATAGAATGACGCTCTAAATAACCTGAGGTGGGGGTGCAACGTCTACGAGAGACAAGATCTTTGATGTCGATCTCATAAGAATGTAAACGTATCAAGATCCATATTTTCACACACACGCAAACATGCCGGCAAATGCAATGAGCCGGGTAACACATTACAAGGTTATTCTGTCGGATGAGGATTGTTTGGTTACACATTATCTGATCCAGATCAAACGCAACATCCACGGATCCAAGTCACCACTCACTTATGATCACCAACGAGTGAGTCACTCAACATACATTATCAGTGACGCTAAACAATGGCACATGTTCTTTCAAAGCTTCATTGTACATGAGGGAGAATGAACCAGGGAAAACAAATCTTCCATCGTTAGCAAGGTCATGTATGACGTTGAGATAGTCCGAGAATGGGGATTGTGTTCAGTTGAAAACAAAAAAGAGGGTGTGGTGATGACGAAGTTGATAAGCCTTATTTCAAGTTTTAGGTAATCAAGATCATAGTGCTTTTATACGCTGACTACTACTGGTGGTGGCCCTTATCGCTGTTACGATATCTTCTTCTAGCAGGGATGATGATAATACCTTGTTAGCGGAGCATTCTAGGAAAATATCGCCATATTTAATCCACTTGTTGAGTGAGCGTGAGGGATTACGGATGTGATGGGCAAAAGGAACATCACTCTCCCGTTCTCGGGGGTCGTGTGATCTGTTCTTGCAACAGATTTGTTGCCCATTTTAGGCTTGAGCGGCTCACATCGGCCCGATTGGTGCAACTTTACCCCCCTCAATATTACGCGCTGTGGAGTAAGCTCAATCCTATTGTTCAAGCACATGCACTCACTCACTGCTTGTAGGAGTCTCAATGGATCAAATTATCCGATGGATACACTTAACGGTAAATGCATTGAATGCCAAGGATTTTAGTGCAAAAGTCAACATTACATATGGTGCCGAGTAGTACAAAAAATGCGTACCATCATGTCGACATATCTCGAGTATCCATGCATATACCTTGGCGTGTTGGCTATTCATAGAACATTCAGTGCAATGAAGAACGTCCATGAATAAGTCATCTTCAATTTGTCTAAGGCTCTACTAGCACGTGACCTTTCGTTTTACAGCTCTCATGCAAAATAGTTGATCCAATGGATAAATTCGAGGATACAACCCAATTAGAAGCTTGCATCCCTTTAACAGTGGTATGGATCATTATTGTACAGCCCTAATGGCACAGGAGATTCCGTTACCAATGAAGCACGTGATTCATGCAAGGAGAACCTCGACATGTCAATTTGATCTTTCCACTTGAATCTCTTTTTGCTCTCTTCCTTTACTCTCATCATGGAATACGCCACTGTACTCGACGAAGGAAACAAAGCAGCACAAGCAGTATTCTCATTGTTCACCAATGCGAACACAATGGACGACATTGTATATGACCACGTCTGGGCCATGGACGACCAATTGCAAGGTAAGGGCAATGTGCAATGTGCCTTCTTCATTGTGGTCTTTGACACGGTCCCTTTTGTTTGAAGCATGGGCCACCAAGCTGTACGCATACAACATATCGGCACGTGATCTCGCACTCGCCAATGGCATCAACGACCTTGATTGGGTACAGTCCACCGTTCATCGCATGAATGTGGCCATCTTTACAACTGCTTTGTGGTCCAAGAGTGATTATGCTGCAGCTACGAATACCTTCTTTCCTGTGTTGATACCAAAGCAGCTTCATGGCCGAGACGACATTATCGATGTGTATCTGGATACAGTGGCGAGATGGGCAGTTGTCGATATACGCCATACGATTGACAAGCATACGACTCGAGATGTGATCGACAAAATGAAAGCGAGAATCATGAGTGATTTGAGAGATGAAAGTCGGCCGCTGTGCCAAAGAGTATATGATATCTTCATGAAGACATATGGATTTGTATGTATTTTACTATGATGGCAGAGAGCAATTTGTTTATCCTGATACTACTACCTTTTTAGCTGGATTCGAAACCATTACATGATTTGCGTGCCATCTTTGATCCTACGCGAGTGCAAAAGTCATGGCACAAAGTATTACCTATCGTCCTGGAAGCTATTGATACCAAGGTATGTGGTTGTGGACATGAAAACAGGGCGGGGGCACTTCCATTGACGTGTCTCATTTTGTGTACTAGATTGGCCTTCAACATGCTGTGGGAAGCGGGATCCACAATGCTATTGTAATCGACGAAGATTGAAGGATCACATGATTCAACTCTGAGAAAACCAAGCCAGCGGGACAGCATTTCATGGATATTGCTGGTGTTGTTCACGAGATCAATATTCATCCCTTCTCTTTCTCTTCTTCTTGACTATACCAGCACATCATGCATTTTCACATTGACAATCGATCCACCGACAGCAACGACGACGAGACCGTAGGATGGGACAGCCAAGGTTCCATTCACGAATACTATTACATATCACCCATGCATGATAATGATCCTCCTTCAACAAGATTTTATTACCGTCATGGACAACGCATGCTTTACATCAGTGACACAGCAATCACGCCCAACATCAATGCAGCAGCATCATCCTCATCTTCTATCAATATCAGCATGGGCCTTTCCCCAATGAATCCTCTCAATTTCAACAGCCCAATTCAGAAACAGAGTGATGATATTGCTATGCCAGAGGATGAACGCGAGACGCCAAATGAACCACATGATGCAGGAATGGAACGTGGACACCATCAATTGGAAGGCGAAGATGATGATCAAGCTGGAGAACAGCACCATCCACGTAAACCCAAGGTCATATCAGCAATACCAGAGGATGAGGCAAGCAATGGATCTCCACAAGATAGCAGCTGCAATGATTCTTTGGATGCATGGATCGAGGACAACAATGGGATTTTTCAGCCTCCATCATCACCATCTCATTCACATGCACAGTCATCTTCTCATCGCCCTCCTCCTATTGCAAGCGTGCCTTCCTTTACAAGATCATCATCATCTACTTTTCATGCCAGCCTCGAACATCTCCCAGTGGCACTCTCCCATCCGAACCCACAACATCTATTATCAGCCGGTGACCCGAATGAGCCAAGTCAACATAGTAGCAACATGATTGAGCATGTCGATTCATCCAAGTAAGGTGTTGATTATTATAATGCTTGTCTTCGAGGAATCTTATGCATGATACGTTTATAGTGAACAACAAAGGTTACCACATGGTCTACCAAAGTAGGTCGTTTTGACACGCTGAATACCCTCGCATGATGGGGCTAACGTGTTCACCACAGCACAAGCAATATGGGGCCTATGTCGCCTATTTGGATATCTGACGATGATGATGAGCCCATGCCAAGCAGTGTTGATGAGATTACAAATCCAATTGAAGATCGTGAACCCCTGCTACAGCTATCGGATACCACCAGCAGCAGCATTCAGCAACAAGATGATCATCAACTCAACAGCCAAGCGAGTACCAGCGTTAAGACTGAAGCTCCCACAACTCAACGTCGTCGTCGTCGTCGTCGTCGTCGTAATGAAGCACCTACTATTGTTCCATCAAGTCGTCCGCGTCGTAACATTAAATCTATTCCAGCAAGTGTCCTACTCGATAAGCGAACTTATCACCGTTGGACAGATGAGGAGGTTGAAGCTCTTGACGAAGGATGCAAGCGGTACGGCTACGATTGGGTTAAAATTAGAGCTGTATATCCGATGTTTGCCAACCAAACGAACGCTCAATTGCGGCAAAAAGCAATGGGTCTTGCACAAAAACGAGGATGACATGGGATACCATAGGGAGCTCAATTCACATTACACACACACACAAACACGTAGGCATTTAGTTGTTCACCTTATTACACCTTGTACATGATTGATTTCTCATAATCCTTTGCACAATTTGATACAAACAAGTTGCATGGAACCAATGTGCCAAGTGGATTGGGATATGAGGAAGACGTAATTGTGGGCTCATGGTGATTCTGATTCTATCAACAAGCGATATCGAAAATACATGATTGGGGTGGTTTACGAGGATGATGCATAATGAGGGTCATACGTAAGACATAGTAAAAGAGGCAATTAAAGAGCGAGAGGGGATCATCTTTGGGTATCTTTCATCCATTCATCCATTTACTAAAACCCGCAGAATGGGTGTACCATTTAGAATTACCGTATTCCTTGATGGGGGAGGAAACAATGGCATACAATGCGAGCTATGCATTTAGGAGACTGTACGCTTTTGTTGACAAGTGTACTAAACAGGTCAAACTTGTTGTCTCAACTTTGCATGCATCTTCTAGGACAGCTACATACGTACGATGGATCTAGGATCAACACGGTGCATTGTGATTTATTGTTCATGACACAAAGGGGATAACTATGGTTTAGGGAGGGAGGGGTCGTCCATCCAAAGAACAATCAATGTTGGGGTT